>NC_088402.1:27941565-28229065 GCF_034236695.1 Oncorhynchus nerka
TATTCCTTCTCATGAAACCATCTATTTTGTGAAGTGCACTAGTCCCTCCTGCAGCAAAGCACCCCCACAACATGATGCTGCCACCCCCGTGCTTCACGGTTGGGAGGATGTTCTTTGGCTTGCAAGCCTCCCCTTTTTCCTCCAAACATAGCGATGGTCATTATGGCCAAACAGTTCTATTTTGTTTCATCAGACCAGAGGACATTTCTCCAAAAAGTACGATTTTTGTCCCCATGTGCAGTTGCAAACCGGCTTCTTCCTTGCTGAGCGTCCTTTCAGGTTATGTCGATATAGGACTCGTTTTACTGTGGATATAGATACTTTTGTACCTGTTTCCTCCAGCATCTTCACAAGGTCCTTTGCTGTTGTTCTGGGATTGATTTGCGCTTCATCTCTAGGAGACAGAACGCGTCTCTTTCCAGAGCGGTATGACGGCTGCGTGGACCCATGGTGTTTATACTTGCATGCTATTGTTTGTACAGATGAACATGGTACCTTCAGGCGTTTGGAAATTGCTCCCAAGGATGAACCAGACTTGTGGAGATCCACAAATCTTTTTCTGGGGTCTTGGCTGATTTCTTTTGATTTTCCCATGATGTCAAGCAAAGAGGCACTGAGTTTGAAGGTAGGCCTTAAAATACATCCACAGGTACACCTCCAATTGACTCAAATTATGTCAAAAAGCTTATCAGAAGCTTTTAACCTCTTGCTTCTACTTGGGACGCTTGCGTCCCAACTAGAGCTCTGGAAATGCAAATGCGCTACGCTAAATGCCAATAGTATTAGTTAAAACTCAAAAGTTCATTAAAATACACATGCA
Organism: Oncorhynchus nerka; assembly: GCF_034236695.1. NCBI lineage: Eukaryota > Metazoa > Chordata > Actinopteri > Salmoniformes > Salmonidae > Oncorhynchus > Oncorhynchus nerka. The sequence continues at coordinate 27,942,386 of NC_088402.1, forward strand.
GGGTATCAAATTAAAGCTACACTCGTTGTGAATCCAGGCAACAAGTCCGATTTTTAAAATGCTTTTCGGCGACAGCATGAGAAGCTATTATCTGATAGCATGCACCAATACACTACAACACAAAAGCACAGCAGGGGACGTAAACAAAATAATTAGCATTTCGGCGTTACACAAACCGCACAATAAAATAGAAAACAGTCATTACCTTTCAACATCTTCTTTGATGGCACTCCTAGATGTCCCATAAACACTATTGGGTCTTTATTTCGATTAAATCGGGCCATATAAAGCCAAGATATCGTTATATGTAGACTGTGTGATAAACGAAAAAAACAGCGATTTCACAACGTAACGTAATTTTTTTAAATTCAAAAAGTAGACGATAAACTTTCACAAAACACTTCGAAATACGTTTGTAATGCTACTTTAGGTATTAGTAAACGTTAATAAGCGATAAAAATCATCCGTAGGCGATGTAAAAATCATTAGCTGTCGTCTTGGAAAAAATTTCACGAGAGAGCTCTTCCAGAATGATCTGGGCGGAGACTGGAGGTAAGTGGTGCCCCTGTTTCGGTTCAACCAAGAAGATGATTCAATTCACAAGACTCTAGACAACATGGGGATGCTGTGGGAGTTGAATGCTCGGTCTTATCTAATTCGGCTCACTGTTAACAATTGCTGGAAGTGGCGCAAGGATATTTATTTCCATTTTCTGTGATCAGGTTTTCCTGCGCTTTCCGATGTAACGCACGTTATGTTATAGCCACAGTCGTGATTTAACCAGTTTTAAAAACGTCCGAGGGTTTCCTATCCACACATTCTAACCATATGAACGTACTATATTCCTGGCATGAGTAGCAGGGCGCTGAAATGTTGCGCGATTTTTAACAAAATGTTCAAAAAAGTAGAGGGTAGGAGCAACTGGTTAAAGCCATGACATAATTTCCTTTAATTTTCCAAGCTGTTTAAAGGCACAGTCAACATAGTGTATGTAAACTTCTCACCCACTGGAATTGTGATGGTAAATTATAAGTGAAATAATCTGTCTGTAAACAATTGTTGGAACAATTTCTTTTGTCATGCATAAAGTAGATTTCCTAACCGACTTGCCAAAACTATAGTTTGTTAACAAGAAATTTGTGGAGTGGTTGAAAAACTAGTTTTAATGACTCCAACCTAAGTGTATGTAAACTTCTGACTTCAACTGTATTTTAATTTGAGATTCTTCAAAGTACCACCATTCGCCTTGATGTCAGCTTTGCACACTCTTGGCATTCTCTCAACCAGCTTCATGAGGTAGTCACCTGGAATGCATTTCAATTAACATGTATGCCTTGTTTCCATTTGTGGAATTTCTTTCCTTCTTAATGCGTTTCTGCTAATCAGTTGGTTTGTGACAAGGTAGTGGTGGAATACAGAAGATAGCCCTATTTGGTAAAAGACCAAGTCCATATTATGGCATGAACAGCTCAAATAAGCAAAGAGAAACGAAAGTCCATTACTTTAAGACATGAATGTCAGTCAAGAACTTTGAAAGTTCTTCAAGTGCAGTCGCAAAAACCATCAAGCGCTATGATGAAACTGTCTCTCACGAGGACTGCCACAGGAAAGGAAGAGAGTTACCTCTGCTGCAGAGGATAAGTTCATTAGAGTTACCAGCCTCAGGTATTGCGTCCCAAATACATACTTCAGTTCAAGTAGCAGACACATCTCAACATCAACTGTTCAGAGGAGACTGCATGAATCAGGCCTTCAGGGTCGAATTGCTGCAAAGAAACCATAACTGAAGGACACCAATAAGGAGAAGAGACTTGATTGGGCCAAGAAACACGAGCAAAGAACATCAGACAGGTGGAAATCTGTCCTTTGGTCTGATGAGTCCAAATTTGAGATTTTTGGTTCCAAACGCTGTGTCTTTGTGAAACGCAGAGTAGGTGAACGGAGGATCTCTGCATGTGTGTTTCCCACCGTGAAGCATGGAGGAGGAGGAGTGATAGTTTGTGGGTGCTTTGTTGGTGACACTGTCAGTGATTCATTAAACTCAAGGCACACTTAACCAGCATGGCTACCACAGCATTCTGGAGCGATACGCCATCCCATGTGGTTTACGCTTAGTGGGACTATCATTTGTTTTTCAACAGGACAATGACCCAACACACCTCCAGGCTGTGTAAGGGCTATTTGACCAATAAGTAGAGTGATGGAGTACTGCATCAGATGACCTGGCCTCCACAATCACCCGACCTCAACCTAATTGAGAATGTTTGGGATGAATTGGACCGCAGAGTGAAGGAAAATCAGCCAACAAGTGCTTAGCATATATGGAAACTCAATCGTGACGATTGGAAAAGCCTTCCAGGTGAAGCTGGTTGAGAGAATGCCAAGAGTGTGCAAGCTGTCATCAAGGCAAAGGGTGGCTACTTTGAATAATCTAATATATATAATATGTTTTGATTTGTTTAACACTTTGTTTTGTTTCTACATTATTCCATATGTGTTATTTCATAGTTTTGATATTTTCATTATTCTACAATGTAGAAAATAGTAAAATTAAAGAAAAAACCATTGAATTTTTATTAGATTTTTTTTTCACCTTTATTTAACCAGGTAGGCTAGTTGAGAACAAGTTCTCATTTACAACTGCGACCTGGCCAAGATAAAGCAATGAGTAGGTGTGTCCAAACCTTTGACTGGTACTGTATATTTTACTCCTTTATTATTTACTCATAATCCTAACACCCCTCCCCTAATTGAAGTAAACTAATGGACAACAATACTTATGCAAAAAGCTGGAAGTAGACTCCTACTATATACATTTTACAGACAGTATATTTGACATTAGTCATCTTTATTCAATATGTTTTGTCCTACTGTTCAGCTACTCTCAACCCCTCTCATCTATCTCTGAATACCATGCAGTTTTGATTTCTAATTGCCATATATTTGTCACACGAAACTTCACAACCTTTCTATTCTCAGTTTATACAGATTGCAATTTTTTATTTTTTATTGCTAAGAGTATTATTATAATATTGCTCGATTAACTATGACTTTTCAAATCACCCAACAGTGCTATTTGAAGAGTTAGCTCCAGGTAAATGTTGCAATTTTTCAGCCATTCCTGGACCTGTGACCAAAAACATGTCTCTTCACAGCCAAATCTGGGATGGTTGTACAAGCTGTTTTCTTTGTAGTAATGGTAAAAGCATGACATTCATGCATCTGCACTCAATGTATCCTAAATAAAAATGCCAGGTCGCACAGTAAGGTATTTAGGCGCATATGCGAATAGAAAGGTCACACTGTAGAGCCCTGATAGGGGAGGAAAGAGGAGTCCTGTCCAGTAGTTGATGCACTTGGATGATTCTGTATATGCTGGGTTGGCAAAGCAGTGTTTCCAAATCTCATATTCTGTTTCTCTCTCAGTGATGACAGTGTTGAAGCGTGTGTGTGTGTGTCCACCAGCAGTCAGATGAGGCCAGGGGAGATAAGAACAGTCTAATCCCCAGTGTGTCTGTGTGGTTTGTGTCCTACCGTGACATGGCTCAGTAGTGACAAGGCGGTGAGGACATCAATTTAGCATAGAAGTAATAATAGTAATAAGTACATTATCTCTACATCTTTGGTCACAACACATGAAAAGCTATGTTCTGTTTGGCCACAAGTCATCATGATGTCATGGAGGATGTGATATACGCTATTTCCACTGAGAAGTGACTGTAGAGTTCCAATCAGAGAAGGGTGGGTGCTATTCATTACTACTGATGAACACATCAATTCAATTGGCCTCAGGCACATAACAGACCTCTTACAAAATGATAGTGAATGTGTATTGGCTGAAGATGGAGTTAACAATGTTGTTCCCTATATAAAGTGCTACAGTGATTGTAAAGGACCTAATGGATATAATGATGTTGTTGTTCCCTGTATAAACTGCAGTGATTGTATAAAGATGGAGCAGGTTGGTAGAATCAGTACCTTGGAGAGCGAACGGTGGACCCGACCTGAAAATGCACACAGCAGCAGATATTTTCTCACCTTCACAAGAGAGGGACACAATGGCCCTCCTTATAGTGGGGTGGGGGATGGGAGAGAAGCAGAGGAAGGTTTGCCCGTGTGTTTGTGTCTCTGTGTGTGAGTGTATAAGAGTGTACACATGTGTTTGTCTCTGTGCGTGTGAGCTGTGCTTTTTGAGCTCAGGTTGGGCTAACTACCCAAGTGCTCAGTTCTTCTTTGTCTGACTTCCCCTCTTCTCCCCTCCTATAACAGGTATATAGTGGTTGTGGTAATTAGCAGCTGGGAGAGGTGAATGATTGTCAGCCCTTCTCTCTCTGTCTGTCATGCTCCATCAGAGTGTGGGCGTGTGCCATGCTGCTGTGAATAAGATGGTCGCCATGGTGGCAGAGGGTGACGGCCACTCCTTTTGTTGTCTACTTCCTTTGGGATGTGTAGTTTATAGAAGGACTGAAGAGACCAGGATGCCATTGTACGGCAGGCCATAATGACATCACCAGAGAGACTGAGACTCCAGTCATCTCTCTCATCAACAAAGGTCATAAAGGATACAGACAGAAGCAGACACAGACACCAAAACAGACACACACACACGCCCATTAAATAGTTCCGGCATCGCTATTGTGATGAGGGCCTCTGATTTGTTATGAGAATTAATATCAAAATGGAAAAACCTGGGGTAAAATATTTGAAGATTAACCCAGTGAAGAGTAGGTTCTCACTCCCTGTTCTGCCCTCTATTAAATCAGAAACATTTCTCTGAATGTCTCAGAAGGATTTACGCCCTAAGCCAAATCACACTGAAACTGTGGGTTATCAAGGCTTCTCAGGACACTTCTCATAACCGTATCAGCCATACATTATGGTGCTAATCAGAGAATCAGGATATGCTGATAATGCTTATTTTTTACTTTTGGAATTGAAATGAAAATGAAATAAATGATTGAGCGCTGCCCAATCCAATCTTGGCTGGTTGAATAATCCCTGTGCTTTAACGTGTTTAGCTTAGACAAATATGAACTGATCTGGTAAGGCCGGGCTTTCTGTCTCCAGACAGGGCCAATTGAAAAACTGAAAATCAAATCAAATCAAATTTTATTTGTCACATACACATGGTTAGCAGATGTTAATGCGAGTGTAGCGAAATGCTTGTGCTTCTAGTTCCGACAATGCAGTGATAACCAACAAGTAATCTAACTAACAATTCCAAAACTACTGTCTTATACACAGTGTAAGGGGATAAGGAATATGTACATAAGGATATATGAATGAGTGATGGTACAGAGCAGCATACAGTAGATGGTATCGAGTACAGTATATACATATGAGATGAGTATGTAGACAAAGTAAACAAAGTTGCATAGTTAAAGTGGCTAGTGACATAAGGATGCAGTCGATGATCTAGAGTACAGTATATACGTATGCATATGAGATTAATAATGTAGGGTAAGTAACATTATATAAGGTAGCATTGTTTAAAGTGGCTAGTGATATATTTACATCATTTCCCATCAATTCCCATTAATAAAGTGGCTGGAGTTGGGTCAGTGTCAATGACAGTGTGTTGGCAGCAGCCACTCAATGTTAGTGGTGGCTGTTTAACAGTCTGATGGCCTTGAGATAGAAGCTGTTTTTCAGTCTCTCGGTCCCAGCTTTGATGCACCTGTACTGACCTCGCCTTCTGGATGATAGCGGGGTGAACAGGCAGTGGCTCGGGTGGTTGATGTCCTTGATGATCTTTATGGCCTTCCTGTAACATCGGGTGGTGTAGGTGTCCTGGAGGGCAGGTAGTTTGCCCCCGGCGATGCGTTGTGCAGACCTCACTACCCTCTGGAGAGCCTTACGGTTGAGGGCGGAGCAGTTGCCGTACCAGGCCGTGATACAGCCCGCCAGGATGCTCTCGATTGTGCATCTGTAGAAGGTTGTGAGTGCTTTTGGTGACAAGCCAAATTTCTTCAGCCTCCTGAGGTTGAAGAGGCGCTGCTGCGCCTTCTTCACGACGCTGTCAGTGTGAGTGGACCAATTCAGTTTGTCTGTGATGTGTATGCCGAGGAACTTAAAACTTGCTACCCTCTCCACTACTGTTCCATCGATGTGGATAGGGGGGTGTTCCCTCTGCTGTTTCCTGAAGTCCACAATCATCTCCTTAGTTTTGTTGACGTTGAGTGTGAGGTTATTTTCCTGACACCACACTCCGAGGGCCCTCACCTCCTCCCTGTAGGCCGTCTCGTCGTTGTTGGTAATCAAGCCTACCACTGTTGTGTCGTCCGCAAACTTGATGATTGAGTTGGGCGTGCGTGGCCACGCAGTCGTGGGTGAACAGGGAGTACAGGAGAGGGCTCAGAACGCACCCTTGTGGGGCCCCGTGTTGAGGATCAGCGGGGAGGAGATGTTGTTGCCTACCCTCACCACCTGGGGGCGGCCCGTCAGGAAGTCCAGTACCCAGTTGCACAGGGTGGGGTCGAGACCCAGGGTCTCGAGCTTGATGACGAGCTTGGAGGGTACTATGGTGTTGAATGCCGAGCTGTAGTCGATGAACAGCATTCTCACATAGGTATTCCTCTTGTCCAGGTGGGTTAGGGCAGTGTGCAGTGTGGTTGAGATTGCATCGTCTGTGGACCTATTTGGGCGGTAAGCAAATTGGAGTGGGTCTAGGGTGTCAGGTAGGGTGGAGGTGATATGGTCCTTGACTAGTCTCTCAAAGCACTTCATGATGACGGAAGTGAGTGCTACGGGGCGGTAGTCGTTTAGCTCAGTTACCTTAGCTTTCTTGGGAACAGGAACAATGGTGGCCCTCTTGAAGCATGTGGGAACAGCAGACTGGTATAGGGATTGATTGAATATGTCCGTAAACACACCGGCCAGCTGGTCTGCGCATGCTCTGAGGGCGCGGCTGGGGATGCCGTCTGGGCCTGCAGCCCTGCGAGGGTTAACACGTTTAAATGTCTTACTCACCTCAGCTGCAGTGAAGGAGAGACCGCATGTTTTCGTTGCAGGCCGTGTCAGTGGCACTGTATTGTCCTCAAAGCGGGCAAAAAAGTTATTTAGTCTGCCTGGGAGCAAGACATCCTGGTCCGTGACTGGGCTTGGTTTCTTCTTGTAGTCCGCGATTGACTGTAGACCCTGCCACATGCCTCTTGTGTCTGAGCCATTGAATTGAGATTCCACTTTGTCTCTGTACTGACGCTTAGCTTGTTTAATAGCCTTGCGGAGGGAATAGCTGCATTGTTTATATTCGGACATGTTACCAGACACCTTGCCCTGATTAAAAGCAGTGGTTCGCGCTTTCAGATTCACGCGAATGCTGCCATCAATCCACGGTTTCTGGTTTGGGAATGTTTTTATCGTTGCTATGGGAACGACATCTGCGACGCACGTTCTAATGAACTCGCACACCGAATCAGCGTATTCGTCAATATTTCCATCTGACGCAATACGAAACATGTCCCAGTCCACGTGATGGAAGCAGTCTTGGAGTGTGGAGTCAGCTTGGTCTGACCAGCGTTGGACAGACCTCAGCGTGGGAGCCTCTTGTTTTAGTTTCTGCCTCTTAGGCAGGGATCAGCAAAATGGAGTCGTGGTCAGCTTTTCCGAAAGGGGGGCGGGGCAGGGCCTTATATGCGTCGCCGAAGTTAGAGTAACAATGATCCAAGGTTTTACCACCCCTGGTTGCGCAATCGATATGCTGATAAAATTTAGGGAGTCTTGTTTTCAGATTAGCTTTGTTAAAATCCCCAGCTACAATGAATGCAGCCTCCGGATAAATGGTTTCCAGTTTGCAAAGAGTTAAATAAAGTTCGTTCAGAGCCATCGATGTGTCTGCTTGGGGGGGGGGGATATATACGGCTGTGATTATAATCGAAGAGAATTCTCTTGGAAGATAATGCGGTCTACATTTGATCGTGAGGAATTCTAAATCAGGTGAACAGAAGGATTTGAGTTCCTGTATGTTTCCTTCATCACACCATGTCTCGTTAGTCATGAGGCATACGCCCCCGCCACTCTTCTTACCAGAAAGATGTTTGTTTCTGTCGGCGCGATGCGTGGAGAAACCCGTTGGCTGCACCGCATCGGATAGCGTCTTCCCAGTAAGCCATGTTTCCGTGAAGCAGAGAACGTTGCAGTCTCTGATGTCCCTCTGGAATGCTACCCTTGCTCGGATTTCGTCAACCTTGTTGTCAAGAGACTGGACATTGGCAAGAAGAATGCTGGGGAGTGGTGCCCGATGTGCCCTTTTCGGAGTCTGACCAGAACACCGCCTCGTTTCCCTCTTTTTCGGAGTCGTTTCCTTGGGTCGCTGCATGCAATCCATTCCGTTGTCCTGTTTGTAAGGCAGAACACAGGATCCGCGTCGCGGAAAACATATTCTTGGTCGTACTGATGGTGAGTTGACGCTGATCTTATATTCAGTAGTTCTTCTCGACTGTATGTAATGAAACCTAAGATGACCTGGGGTACTAATGTAAGAAATAACACGTAAAAAAACAAAAAACTGCATAGTTTCCTAGGAACACGAAGCGAGGCGGCCATCTCAGTCGGCGCCGGAAGTACAGGGAATAAGGGAATAACAATGGAAAAATGGGCAATTCCACACCAGGACAGATGAAAATATGTCTCAGATTGTTCTGGCAATTCTCACATAGAAACTTAATTGGGAGGAAGTATGCTTGACATGCTTTTTGTATTTGTATCACAATTTCTTTCTTGAAAATCCATGGGGAAAGTGGCTATTTTAGGCCCAATTTGATTTTGTACAAAATGAAAAAGGAAGTTTTGATCACTATTAGGAGGATAATGACACCAAGATGTTGTTTGTATCATGTACGGTTAACAGATCATAGGGTCTGACAGTATAATGATAATGTTGTCTGTATCATGTACGGTTAACAGATCATAGGGTCTTACAGTATAATGATAATGTTGTCTGTATCATGTACGGTTAACAGATCATAGGGTCTTACAGTATAATGACTAGATGTTGTCTGTATCATGTACGGTTAACAGATCATAGGGTCTGACAGTATAATGATAATGTTGTCTGTATCATGTACGGTTAACAGATCATAGGGTCTTACAGTATAATGATAATGTTGTCTGTATCATGTACGGTTAACAGATCATAGGGTCTGACAGTATAATGACTAGATGTTGTCTGTATCATGTACGGTTAACAGATCATAGGGTCTGACAGTATAATGATAATGTTGTCTGTATCATGTACGGTGAACAGATCATAGGGTCTGACAGTATAATGATAATGTTGTCTGTATCATGTACGGTTAACAGATCATAGGGTCTGACAGTATAATGATAATGTTGTCTGTATCATGTACGGTTAACAGATCATAGGGTCTGACAGTATAATGATAATGTTGTCTGTATCATGTACGGTTAACAGATCATAGGGTCTGACAGTATAATGATAATGTTGTCTGTATCATGTACGGTTAACAGATCATAGGGTCTGACAGTATAATGATAATGTTGTCTGTATCATGCACGGTTAACAGATCATAGGGTCTTACAGTATAATGATAATGTTGTCTGTATCATGTACGGTTAACAGATCATAGGGTCTGACAGTATAATGATAAAGTTGTCTGTATCATGCACGGTTAACAGATCATAGGGTCTTACAGGAGGCATGTATTGTATTGGTCTAAAATGGACACTTTCATCATGATTGAAAAATATACATATTTTGGAATCTAATTTAAAAGGCATGTCAAACATCCTTCATCACAATATCGTTTGTGAAAAGTCCTAGAACAATCTAAGATACCCACAAATATTTTTGGACTGTCTTGGCGTGAAATTGCTCGAATATGATTTGATTTCCACCTTATTAGATCAGACATAAAATAGAGAGTATGGAGTAAAAGAGTGTGAAAGTAGTGAAGGAGAGAGAAAGAAGTCATTATCCCTCATACCTTTTTACATTACCCCTCATACCACACTGTAACAGAGGGAGGACATGTAATGCAGTTGTTCAGTTTTAGCTGATGATTTTGGATCATTTGACGACATTGTTAATTAAGCAGAAGACTAAACCCAACACTTCACATCTAGTGCATTTCTTGTGAATTATATGGTCAGACATATAAAAGATTTACATAAACAGGACAGTTGTCATCATTTTGTTTCTAACATTAGGAGGGTGACATTGATGATAATGAATGACCTGCAAAGGCTCATGGGAATAAGGTGGTGTTAATAATTGAGCTGCCGTTCACCGTCTCTCCTATCAGCACCACGGGTCACATGGGAAATGGGCCGACCACCCAGCGCCCCACTACCCACAATTCCCTGAAGAATTGACGTCACAGGTGGTGAACTGAGAAAATCATTACCCTCCAAAGGTTGTGGTTGGCTAATGCAGCTGTAAACTGTCATTGTGGCCCTATCAAAAAGCACTCTGGGGTTCCAAATGTGATGTAAATCAAATTAGCATCAGCTCCCACCTCTGACCGGGACGACCTCATTTTACATTTCAATTGATCAGATGGCTGATATCTATCTCCACCCAAAGTAATTACTGTCATTTGTCTTGGGCACTCTCTCCTCGCCATTAAACTGAATGCAATCAATTTCCTTGCATGGTGAGTGGCGACATTCTCTGAAGTCCCCTTCTCCTCTCAGTGTCTTCAAGTCAAATCTTTGCACTTGCAGTACGCCCAGTACAACCCTAAAGAGAACACGGCAGTCAGTGACGTGTAGGTTTGAACCTGCTTCTCTTGCGTAAGACTGTGTTTGCATGCTGAGCTAAAGCCTAGGCACTGAGCCACCTCTGTTAACCCATTCGTTCCCACATTTTCCCCAGACATGCCACTATGCAAATACTGTGCCATTCGTAACCCGAACATGTAATCCATATTGCTTTCATGAATATAAGTATGTAAAAAAGCACATTTTATTCTCGGTCAAAATTGCAACCGATGGGAACATACAGTGCTCTGCGTATAGTAAAATGAACAGACATTTACCTCTATTCCTCAGCCCCAATATCTATATAACTCAGCCCACTTTCCCACACACTTAAACCCAGTGACCCACACACCCCAGCCCTGTTACCCCCATGCCCTAACCCAAACACTCACATGTCAATACCCTAATAGTGAAACAATCAAGTAAAGATACACTCACATCCTAGCCCTAAATGCCTTATGTTACTCATAGACCCCAGTTCCTTTGCCAAAACACCTAATCCCCTCCTCCCTCAGCCCTGTTACCCACTGTCCTTAGGCCTGTTACCCTCCTCCCTCAGCCCTGTTACAATCCTCCCTCAGCCCTGTTACCCTCCTCCCTCAGCCCTGTTACCCTCCTCCCTCAGCCCTGTTACCCTCCTCCCTCAGCCCTGTTACCCACTGTCCTTAGGCCTGTTACCCTCCTCCCTCAGCCCTGTTACCCACTGTCCTTAGGCCTGTTACCCTCCTCCCTCAGCCCTGTTACCCACTGTCCTTAGGCCTGTTACCCTCCTCCCTCAGCCCTGTTACCCACTGTCCTTAGGCCTGTTACCCTCCTCCCTCAGCCCTGTTACCCACTGTCCTTAGGCCTGTTACCCTCCTCCCACAGCCCTGTTACCCTCCTTCCTCAGCCCTGTTACCCACTGTCCTTAGGCCTGTTACCCTCCTCCCTCAGCCCTGTTACCCACTGTCCTTAGGCCTGTATTCCCAACTATTTGCTGCACACACCAACCCTGTTGTTTGCATATTTTAGTCCTGTGACCTCTGACCATAGATAAACTAATAGTACAGTGGTATAACATATGTCCCCCAGCCCCATTCACTTTTTCCTACCACAAACTTGTGCCAGAAAGTATTTGAATCCATACCCATCACCTGTATGAGCCTTGTGTATCCTACACCTCATTACTCATATAAACACAGTTAATCCATGGTCATTCTCATATAAAACAGATCTACCCCAGTGCCCAAGCCTCAACACTCATACAAACCAGGTGTACACCTGCACGTCTAACCCAATATTGATTAAAAAAACAGGTCATCTGCTAAGTCATTCCCAATTATCATAAAAATAGGTGTACTCCTGCATTTCAGCCCAAATATCTATACAAGCCAGGTCTACTCCTGCATTTCAGCCCAAATATCTATACAAGCCAGGTGTACTCCTGCATTTCAGCCCAAATATCTATACAAGCCAGGTCTACTCCAGCATTTCAGCCCAAATATCTATACAAGCCAGGTGTACTCCTGCATTTCAGCCCAAATATCTATACAAGCCAGGTCTACTCCAGCATTTCAGCCCAAATATCTATACAAGCCAGGTCTACTCCAGCATTTCAGCCCAAATATCTATACAAGCCAGGTCTACTCTAGCATTTCAGCCCAAATATCTATACAAGCCAGGTCTACTCCAGCATTTCAGCCCAAATATCTATACAAGCCAGGTCTACTCTAGCATTTCAGCCCAAATATCTATACAAGCCAGGTCTACTCTAGCATTTCAGCCCAAATATCTATACAAGCCAGGTCTACTCCAGCATTTCAGCCCAAATATCTATACAAGCCAGGTCTACTCCAGCATTTCAGCCCAAATATCTATACAAGCCAGGTCTACTCTAGCATTTCAGCCCAAATATCTATACAAGCCAGGTCTACTCCAGCATTTCAGCCCAAATATCTATACAAGCCAGGTCTACTCCAGCATTTCAGCCCAAATATCTATACAAGCCAGGTCTACTCCAGCATTTCAGCCCAAATATCTATACAAGCCAGGTGTACTCCTGCATTTCAGCCCAAATATCTATACAAGCCAGGTCTACTCCTGCATTTCAGCCCAAATATCTATACAAGCCAGGTCTACTCCTGCATTTCAGCCCAAATATCTATACAAGCCAGGTCTACTCCTGCATTTCAGCCCAAATATCTATACAAGCCAGGTCTACTCCTGCATTTCAGCCCAAATATCTATACAAGCCAGGTCTACTCCAGCATTTCAGCCCAAATATCTATACAAGCCAGGTCTACTCCAGCATTTCAGCCCAAATATCTATACAAGCCAGGTCTACTCTAGCATTTCAGCCCAAATATCTATACAAGCCAGGTCTACTCCAGCATTTCAGCCCAAATATCTATACAAGCCAGGTCTACTCCTGCATTTCAGCCCAAATATCTATACAAGCCAGGTCTACTCCAGCATTTCAGCCCAAATATCTATACAAGCCAGGTCTACTCCAGCATTTCAGCCCAAATATCTATAAAAGCCAGGTCTACTCTAGCATTTCAGCTCAAATATCTATACAAGCCAGGTCTACTCTAGCATTTCAGCCCAAATATCTATACAAGCCAGGTCTACTCTAGCATTTCAGCCCAAATATCTATACAAGCCAGGTCTACTCCAGCATTTCAGCCCAAATATCTATACAAACCAGGTCTACTCCAGCATTTCAGCCCAAATATCTATACAAGCCAGGTCTACTCCAGCATTTCAGCCCAAATATCTATACAAGCCAGGTGTACTCCTGCATTTCAGCCCAAATATCTATACAAGCCAGGTCTACTCCTGCATTTCAGCCCAAATATCTATACAAGCCAGGTCTACTCCTGCATTTCAGCCCAAATATCTATACAAGCCAGGTCTACTCCTGCATTTCAGCCCAAATATCTATACAAGCCAGGTCTACTCTAGCATTTCAGCCCAAATATCTATACAAGCCAGGTCTACTCCAGCATTTCAGCCCAAATATCTATACAAGCCAGGTCTACTCCAGCATTTCAGCCCAAATATCTATACAAGCCAGGTCTACTCCAGCATTTCAGCCCAAATATCTATACAAGCCAGGTCTACTCTAGCATTTCAGCCCAAATATCTATACAAGCCAGGTCTACTCCAGCATTTCAGCCCAAATATCTATACAAGCCAGGTCTACTCTAGCATTTCAGCCCAAATATCTATACAAGCCAGGTCTACTCTAGCATTTCAGCCCAAATATCTATACAAGCCAGGTCTACTCCTGCATTTCAGCCCAAATATCTATACAAGCCAGGTCTACTCCTGCATTTCAGCCCAAATATCTATACAAGCCAGGTCTACTCCAGCATTTCAGCCCAAATATCTATACAAGCCAGGTCTACTCTAGCATTTCAGCCCAAATATCTATACAAGCCAGGTCTACTCCAGCATTTCAGCCCAAATATCTATACAAGCCAGGTCTACTCTAGCATTTCAGCCCAAATATCTATACAAGCCAGGTCTACTCCTGCATTTCAGCCCAAATATCTATACAAGCCAGGTCTACTCCAGCATTTCAGCCCAAATATCTATACAAGCCAGGTCTACTCCAGCATTTCAGCCCAAATATCTATACAAACCAGGTGTACTCCTGCATTTCAGCCCAAATATCTATACGAGCCAGGTCTACTCCCGCATTTCAGCCCAAATATCTATACAAGCCAGGTCTACTCCTGCATTTCAGCCCAAATATCTATACAAGCCAGGTCTACTCCAGCATTTCAGCCCAAATATCTATACAAGCCAGGTCTACTCCTGCATTTCAGCCTAAATATCTATACAAGCCAGGTCTACTCCAGCATTTCAGCCCAAATATCTATACAAGCCAGGTCTACTCCTGCATTTCAGCCCAAATATCTATACAAGCCAGGTCTACTCCAGCATTTCAGCCCAAATATCTATACAAAGCCAGGTCTACTCCAGCATTTCAGCCCAAATATCTATACAAGCCAGGTCTACTCCAGCATTTCAGCCCAAATATCTATACAAGCCAGGTCTACTCCTACATTTCAGCCCAAATATCTATAAAAGCCAGGTCTACTCTAGCATTTCAGCTCAAATATCTATACAAGCCAGGTCTACTCTAGCATTTCAGCCCAAATATCTATACAAGCCAGGTCTACTCTAGCATTTCAGCCCAAATATCTATACAAGCCAGGTCTACTCCAGCATTTCAGCCCAAATATCTATACAAACCAGGTCTACTCCAGCATTTCAGCCCAAATATCTATACAAGCCAGGTCTACTCCAGCATTTCAGCCCAAATATCTATACAAGCCAGGTCTACTCCAGCATTTCAGCCCAAATATCTATACAAGCCAGGTGTACTCCTGCATTTCAGCCCAAATATCTATACAAGCCAGGTCTACTCCTGCATTTCAGCCCAAATATCTATACAAGCCAGGTCTACTCCTGCATTTCAGCCCAAATATCTATACAAGCCAGGTCTACTCCTGCATTTCAGCCCAAATATCTATACAAGCCAGGTCTACTCCTGCATTTCAGCCCAAATATCTATACAAGCCAGGTCTACTCCTGCATTTCAGCCCAAATATCTATACAAGCCAGGTCTACTCCTGCATTTCAGCCCAAATATCTATACAAGCCAGGTCTACTCCAGCATTTCAGCCCAAATATCTATACAAGCCAGGTCTACTCCAGCATTTCAGCCCAAATATCTATACAAGCCAGGTCTACTCTAGCATTTCAGCCCAAATATCTATACAAGCCAGGTCTACTCCAGCATTTCAGCCCAAATATCTATACAAGCCAGGTCTACTCCTGCATTTCAGCCCAAATATCTATACAAGCCAGGTCTACTCCAGCATTTCAGCCCAAATATCTATACAAGCCAGGTCTACTCCAGCATTTCAGCCCAAATATCTATAAAAGCCAGGTCTACTCTAGCATTTCAGCTCAAATATCTATACAAGCCAGGTCTACTCTAGCATTTCAGCCCAAATATCTATACAA
Source organism: Oncorhynchus nerka (assembly GCF_034236695.1). Lineage (NCBI taxonomy): Eukaryota > Metazoa > Chordata > Actinopteri > Salmoniformes > Salmonidae > Oncorhynchus > Oncorhynchus nerka. The sequence goes on from NC_088402.1 coordinate 27,958,124, forward strand.
GCCAGGTCTACTCTAGCATTTCAGCCCAAATATCTATACAAGCCAGGTCTACTCCAGCATTTCAGCCCAAATATCTATACAAACCAGGTCTACTCCAGCATTTCAGCCCAAATATCTATACAAGCCAGGTCTACTCCAGCATTTCAGCCCAAATATCTATACAAGCCAGGTCTACTCCAGCATTTCAGCCCAAATATCTATACAAGCCAGGTGTACTCCTGCATTTCAGCCCAAATATCTATACAAGCCAGGTCTACTCCTGCATTTCAGCCCAAATATCTATACAAGCCAGGTCTACTCCTGCATTTCAGCCCAAATATCTATACAAGCCAGGTCTACTCCTGCATTTCAGCCCAAATATCTATACAAGCCAGGTCTACTCCAGCATTTCAGCCCAAATATCTATACAAGCCAGGTCTACTCCAGCATTTCAGCCCAAATATCTATACAAGCCAGGTCTACTCCAGCATTTCAGCCCAAATATCTATACAAGCCAGGTCTACTCTAGCATTTCAGCCCAAATATCTATACAAGCCAGGTCTACTCCAGCATTTCAGCCCAAATATCTATACAAGCCAGGTCTACTCTAGCATTTCAGCCCAAATATCTATACAAGCCAGGTCTACTCTAGCATTTCAGCCCAAATATCTATACAAGCCAGGTCTACTCCTGCATTTCAGCCCAAATATCTATACAAGCCAGGTCTACTCCTGCATTTCAGCCCAAATATCTATACAAGCCAGGTCTACTCCAGCATTTCAGCCCAAATATCTATACAAGCCAGGTCTACTCTAGCATTTCAGCCCAAATATCTATACAAGCCAGGTCTACTCCAGCATTTCAGCCCAAATATCTATACAAGCCAGGTCTACTCTAGCATTTCAGCCCAAATATCTATACAAGCCAGGTCTACTCCTGCATTTCAGCCCAAATATCTATACAAGCCAGGTCTACTCCAGCATTTCAGCCCAAATATCTATACAAGCCAGGTCTACTCCAGCATTTCAGCCCAAATATCTATACAAACCAGGTGTACTCCTGCATTTCAGCCCAAATATCTATACGAGCCAGGTCTACTCCCGCATTTCAGCCCAAATATCTATACAAGCCAGGTCTACTCCAGCATTTCAGCCCAAATATCTATACAAGCCAGGTCTACTCCTGCATTTCAGCCTAAATATCTATACAAGCCAGGTCTACTCCAGCATTTCAGCCCAAATATCTATACAAGCCAGGTCTACTCCTACATTTCAGCCCAAATATCTATAAAAGCCAGGTCTACTCTAGCATTTCAGCTCAAATATCTATACAAGCCAGGTCTACTCTAGCATTTCAGCCCAAATATCTATACAAGCCAGGTCTACTCTAGCATTTCAGCCCAAATATCTATACAAGCCAGGTCTACTCCAGCATTTCAGCCCAAATATCTATACAAACCAGGTCTACTCCAGCATTTCAGCCCAAATATCTATACAAGCCAGGTCTACTCCAGCATTTCAGCCCAAATATCTATACAAGCCAGGTCTACTCCAGCATTTCAGCCCAAATATCTATACAAGCCAGGTGTACTCCTGCATTTCAGCCCAAATATCTATACAAGCCAGGTCTACTCCTGCATTTCAGCCCAAATATCTATACAAGCCAGGTCTACTCCTGCATTTCAGCCCAAATATCTATACAAGCCAGGTCTACTCCTGCATTTCAGCCCAAATATCTATACAAGCCAGGTCTACTCCTGCATTTCAGCCCAAATATCTATACAAGCCAGGTCTACTCCTGCATTTCAGCCCAAATATCTATACAAGCCAGGTCTACTCCTGCATTTCAGCCCAAATATCTATACAAGCCAGGTCTACTCCAGCATTTCAGCCCAAATATCTATACAAGCCAGGTCTACTCCAGCATTTCAGCCCAAATATCTATACAAGCCAGGTCTACTCTAGCATTTCAGCCCAAATATCTATACAAGCCAGGTCTACTCCAGCATTTCAGCCCAAATATCTATACAAGCCAGGTCTACTCCTGCATTTCAGCCCAAATATCTATACAAGCCAGGTCTACTCCAGCATTTCAGCCCAAATATCTATACAAGCCAGGTCTACTCTAGCATTTCAGCCCAAATATCTATACAAGCCAGGTCTACTCCTGCATTTCAGCCCAAATATCTATACAAGCCAGGTCTACTCCTGCATTTCAGCCCAAATATCTATACAAGCCAGGTCTACTCCAGCATTTCAGCCCAAATATCTATACAAGCCAGGTCTACTCCAGCATTTCAGCCCAAATATCTATACAAGCCAGGTCTACTCCAGCATTTCAGCCCAAATATCTATACAAGCCAGGTCTACTCTAGCATTTCAGCCCAAATATCTATACAAGCCAGGTCTACTCCAGCATTTCAGCCCAAATATCTATACAAGCCAGGTCTACTCTAGCATTTCAGCCCAAATATCTATACAAGCCAGGTCTACTCTAGCATTTCAGCCCAAATATCTATACAAGCCAGGTCTACTCCTGCATTTCAGCCCAAATATCTATACAAGCCAGGTCTACTCCTGCATTTCAGCCCAAATATCTATACAAGCCAGGTCTACTCCAGCATTTCAGCCCAAATATCTATACAAGCCAGGTCTACTCTAGCATTTCAGCCCAAATATCTATACAAGCCAGGTCTACTCCAGCATTTCAGCCCAAATATCTATACAAGCCAGGTCTACTCTAGCATTTCAGCCCAAATATCTATACAAGCCAGGTCTACTCCTGCATTTCAGCCCAAATATCTATACAAGCCAGGTCTACTCCAGCATTTCAGCCCAAATATCTATACAAGCCAGGTCTACTCCAGCATTTCAGCCCAAATATCTATACAAACCAGGTGTACTCCTGCATTTCAGCCCAAATATCTATACGAGCCAGGTCTACTCCCGCATTTCAGCCCAAATATCTATACAAGCCAGGTCTACTCCTGCATTTCAGCCCAAATATCTATACAAGCCAGGTCTACTCCAGCATTTCAGCCCAAATATCTATACAAGCCAGGTCTACTCCTGCATTTCAGCCTAAATATCTATACAAGCCAGGTCTACTCCAGCATTTCAGCCCAAATATCTATACAAGCCAGGTCTACTCCTGCATTTCAGCCCAAATATCTATACAAGCCAGGTCTACTCCAGCATTTCAGCCCAAATATCTATACAAAGCCAGGTCTACTCCAGCATTTCAGCCCAAATATCTATACAAGCCAGGTCTACTCCAGCATTTCAGCCCAAATATCTATACAAGCCAGGTCTACTCCTACATTTCAGCCCAAATATCTATAAAAGCCAGGTCTACTCTAGCATTTCAGCTCAAATATCTATACAAGCCAGGTCTACTCTAGCATTTCAGCCCAAATATCTATACAAGCCAGGTCTACTCTAGCATTTCAGCCCAAATATCTATACAAGCCAGGTCTACTCCTGCATTTCAGCCCAAATATCTATACAAACCAGGTCTACTCCAGCATTTCAGCCCAAATATCTATACAAGCCAGGTCTACTCCAGCATTTCAGCCCAAATATCTATACAAGCCAGGTCTACTCCAGCATTTCAGCCCAAATATCTATACAAGCCAGGTCTACTCCAGCATTTCAGCCCAAATATCTATACAAGCCAGGTCTACTCCTGCATTTCAGCCCAAATATCTATACAAGCCAGGTCTACTCCAGCATTTCAGCCCAAATATCTATACAAGCCAGGTCTACTCCTGCATTTCAGCCTAAATATCTATACAAGCCAGGTCTACTCCAGCATTTCAGCCCAAATATCTATACAAGCCAGGTCTACTCTAGCATTTCAGCCCAAATATCTATACAAGCCAGGTCTACTCCAGCATTTCAGCCCAAATATCTATACAAACCAGGTCTACTCCAGCATTTCAGCCCAAATATCTATACAAGCCAGGTCTACTCCAGCATTTCAGCCCAAATATCTATACAAGCCAGGTCTACTCCAGCATTTCAGCCCAAATATCTATACAAGCCAGGTGTACTCCTGCATTTCAGCCCAAATATCTATACAAGCCAGGTCTACTCCTGCATTTCAGCCCAAATATCTATACAAGCCAGGTCTACTCCTGCATTTCAGCCCAAATATCTATACAAGCCAGGTCTACTCCTGCATTTCAGCCCAAATATCTATACAAGCCAGGTCTACTCCAGCATTTCAGCCCAAATATCTATACAAGCCAGGTCTACTCCAGCATTTCAGCCCAAATATCTATACAAGCCAGGTCTACTCTAGCATTTCAGCCCAAATATCTATACAAGCCAGGTCTACTCCAGCATTTCAGCCCAAATATCTATACAAGCCAGGTCTACTCTAGCATTTCAGCCCAAATATCTATACAAGCCAGGTCTACTCTAGCATTTCAGCCCAAATATCTATACAAGCCAGGTCTACTCCTGCATTTCAGCCCAAATATCTATACAAGCCAGGTCTACTCCTGCATTTCAGCCCAAATATCTATACAAGCCAGGTCTACTCCAGCATTTAAGCCCAAATATCTATACAAGCCAGGTCTACTCTAGCATTTCAGCCCAAATATCTATACAAGCCAGGTCTACTCCAGCATTTCAGCCCAAATATCTATACAAGCCAGGTCTACTCTAGCATTTCAGCCCAAATATCTATACAAGCCAGGTCTACTCCTGCATTTCAGCCCAAATATCTATACAAGCCAGGTCTACTCCAGCATTTCAGCCCAAATATCTATACAAGCCAGGTCTACTCCAGCATTTCAGCCCAAATATCTATACAAACCAGGTGTACTCCTGCATTTCAGCCCAAATATCTATACGAGCCAGGTCTACTCCCGCATTTCAGCCCAAATATCTATACAAGCCAGGTCTACTCCTGCATTTCAGCCCAAATATCTATACAAGCCAGGTCTACTCCAGCATTTCAGCCCAAATATCTATACAAGCCAGGTCTACTCCTGCATTTCAGCCTAAATATCTATACAAGCCAGGTCTACTCCAGCATTTCAGCCCAAATATCTATACAAGCCAGGTCTACTCCTGCATTTCAGCCCAAATATCTATACAAGCCAGGTCTACTCCAGCATTTCAGCCCAAATATCTATACAAAGCCAGGTCTACTCCAGCATTTCAGCCCAAATATCTATACAAGCCAGGTCTACTCCAGCATTTCAGCCCAAATATCTATACAAGCCAGGTCTACTCCTACATTTCAGCCCAAATATCTATACAAGCCAGGTCTACTCCAGCATTTCAGCCCAAATATCTATACAAGCCAGGTCTACTCCAGCATTTCAGCCCAAATATCTATACAAGCCAGGTGTACTCCAGCATTTCAGCCCAAATATCTATACAAGCCAGGTGTACTCCAGCATTTCAGCCCAAATATCTATACAAGCCAGGTCTACTCCAGCATTTCAGCCCAAATATCTATACAAGCCAGGTCTACTCTAGCATTTCAGCCCAAATATCTATACAAGCCAGGTCTACTCCTGCATTTCAGCCCAAATATCTATACAAGCCAGGTCTACTCCAGCATTTCAGCCCAAATATCTATACAAGCCAGGTCTACTCCAGCATTTCAGCCCAAATATCTATACAAACCAGGTGTACTCCTGCATTTCAGCCCAAATATCTATACGAGCCAGGTCTACTCCCGCATTTCAGCCCAAATATCTATACAAGCCAGGTCTACTCCTGCATTTCAGCCCAAATATCTATACAAGCCAGGTCTACTCCAGCATTTCAGCCCAAATATCTATACAAGCCAGGTCTACTCCTGCATTTCAGCCTAAATATCTATACAAGCCAGGTCTACTCCAGCATTTCAGCCCAAATATCTATACAAGCCAGGTCTACTCCTGCATTTCAGCCCAAATATCTATACAAGCCAGGTCTACTCCAGCATTTCAGCCCAAATATCTATACAAAGCCAGGTCTACTCCAGCATTTCAGCCCAAATATCTATACAAGCCAGGTCTACTCCAGCATTTCAGCCCAAATATCTATACAAGCCAGGTCTACTCCTACATTTCAGCCCAAATATCTATACAAGCCAGGTCTACTCCAGCATTTCAGCCCAAATATCTATACAAGCCAGGTCTACTCCAGCATTTCAGCCCAAATATCTATACAAGCCAGGTGTACTCCAGCATTTCAGCCCAAATATCTATACAAGCCAGGTGTACTCCAGCATTTCAGCCCAAATATCTATACAAGCCAGGTCTACTCCTACATTTCAGCCCAAATATCTATACGAGCCAGGTCTACTCCAGCATTTCAGCCCAAATATCTATACAAACCAGGTCTACTCCAGCATTTCAGCCCAAATATCTATACAAGCCAGGTCTACTCCTACATTTCAGCCCAAATATCTATACGAGCCAGGTCTACTCCAGCATTTCAGCCCAAATATCTATACAAGCCAGGTCTACTCCTGCATTTCAGCCCAAATATCTATACAAGCCAGGTCTACTCCAGCATTTCAGCTCCAATTTACATACCTCAAAGTCTGTACCTGTGCTTGAATCCAATTAGTCAACTAAGCTAGGTCTAAATGTGCCAAAGCCTGAATACCCATAAACTGTAAACACGGTATACCCCTGCACCTCAGCTCCAGTACACCTACAAACCAGGTCTACACCTTTGACTGAGTCCCAATACTAATATAAACCAGATCTATATCTGGTCACAACTTGCAGTCACAACTTGTCACAACTTGCAGGCTTGTTTTCGAGTTGCTGTGCGTTTTGTTGCCAACCTATTTTGCCACCTGACAACTTTACGGTTTTCACTTTTTAATTACCGTTCATATATTTATTTATTTTTTCCTCAACTTTTTCACTCCGGACGCTTTATCTGGACACGATTCGTCAGGACCTCCAACAGCCGAAGCTAAGTAGTAACATTAACATGATGCCTTCTAATTGCAGCCGCTGTGCTCGCCTTACGGCGAGGATAGCTGTACTGCAAGCCCAGCTTCAGACGCAATCGTTAGGCAAGGGTAATTTTAGTGTAGGAAAGGATGAAACAGCGTCTGTGCCACCAGTAAGTACAGATAGTAGTATAAATCCCCTGGCACAGTCCCCGCAGCCGGACAATTTTCTCACGGTTTCTGGAAGGAAATGCTGTAGGAACGCTCAACCGGTGTCGCTCATTCAGCCGACAGAAACTTTCAACCGGTTTTCCCCATTAAGCAGCGGGTCGGTGTCAGAGGCCGAGTCTTCTCTGGTCTCTACTCCTCCCGTTACGGGGTCTGAGACGCCGAAGCTTCCCACCATTAGCTCTGACAAATTGAAAACTCTAGTCATTGGCGACTCCATTACCCGCAGTATTAGACTTAAAGCGAATCATCCAGCGATCATACACTGTTTACCCGGGGCAGGGCTACCGACGTTAAGGCTAATCTGAAGATGGTGCTGGCTAAAGCTAAAACTGGCGAGTGTAGAGAGTATAGAGATATTGTTATCCACGTCGGCACCAACGATGTTAGGATGAAACAGTCAGAGATCACCAAGCGCAACATAGCTTCTGCGTGCATATCAGCTAGAAAGATGTGTCGGCATCGAGTAATTGTCTCTGGCCCCCTCCCAGTTAGGGGGAGTGATGAGCTCTACAGCAGAGTCTCACAACTCAATCGCTGGTTGAAAACTGTTTTCTGCCCCTCCCAAAAGATAGAATTTGTAGATAATTGGCCCTCTTTCTGGGACTCACCCACAAACAGGACCAAGCCTGACCTGCTGAGGAGTGACGGACTCCATCCTAGCTGGAGGGGTGCTCTCATCTTATCTACCAACATAGACAGGGCTCTAACTCCTCTAGCTCCACAATGAAATAGGGTGCAGGCCAGGCAGCAGGCTATTTACATTTACATTTAAGTCATTTAGCAGACGCTCTTATCCAGAGCCAGCCTGCCAGCATAGTGGAGTCTGCCACTAGCATAGTCAGTGTAGTCAGCTCAGCTATCACCATTGAGACCGTGTCTGTGCCTCGACCTAGGTTGGGCAAAACTAAACATGGCGGTGTTCGCCTTAGCAATCTCACTAGGATAAAGACCACCTCCATTCCTGTCATTACTGAAAGAGATCATGATACCTCACTTCTCAAAATAGGGCTACTTAATCTTAGATCCCTTACTTCAAAGGCAATTATAGTCAATGAACTAATCACTGATCATAATCTTGATGTGATTGGCCTGACTGAAACATGGCTTAAGCCTGATGAATTTACTGTGTTAAATGAGGCCTCACCTCCTGGCTACACTAGTGACCATATCCCCCGTGCATCCCGCAAAGGCGGAGGTGTTGCTAACATTTACGATAGCAAATTTCAATTTACAAAAAAAAAAAAAAATGACGTTTTTCGTCTTTTGAGCTTCTAGTCATGAAATCTATGCAGCCTACTCAATCACTTTTTATAGCTACTGTTTACAGGCCTCCTGGGCCATATACAGCGTTTCTCACTGAGTTCCCTGAATTCCTATCGGACCTTGTAGTCATTGCAGATAATATTCTAATCTTTGGTGACTTTAATATTCACATGGAAAAGTCCACAGACCCACTCCAAAAGGCTTTCGGAGCCATCATCGACTCAGTGGGTTTTGTCCAACATGTCTCTGGACCCACTCACTGTCACAGTCATACGCTGGACCTAGTTTTGTCCCATGGAATAAATGTTGTGGATCTTAATGTTTTTCCTCATAATCCTGGACTATCGGACCACCATTTTATTACGTTTGCAATTGCAACAAATAATCTGCTCAGACCCCAACCAAGGAACATCAAAAGTCGTGCTATAAATTCACAGACAACACAAAGATTCCTTGATGCCCTTCCAGACTCCCTCTGCCTACCCAAGGACGCCAGAGGACAAAAATCCGTTAACCACCTAACTGAGTATCTCAATTTAACCTTGCGCAATACCCTAGATGCAGTTGCACCCCTAAAAACTAAAAAAATGTCTCATAAGAAACTAGCTCCCTGGTACACAGAAAATACCCGAGCTCTGAAGCAAGCTTCCAGAAAATTGGAACGGAAATGGCGCCACACCAAACTGGAAGTCTTCCGACTAGCTTGGAAGGACGGTACCGTGCAGTACCGAAGAGCCCTTACTGCTGCTCGATCATCCTATTTTCTAACTTAATTGAGGAAAATAAGAACAATCCGAAATTCCTTTTTGATACTGTCGCAAAGCTAACTAAAAAGCAGCATTCCCCAAGAGAGGATGACTTTCACTTTAGCAGTGATAAATTCATGAACTTCTTTGAGGAAAAGATTATGATTATTAGAAAGCAAATTACGGACTCCTCTTTAAACCTGCGTATTCCTCCAAACCTCAGTTGTCCTGAGTCTGCACAACTCTGCCAGGACCTAGGATCAAGAGAGACGCTCAAGTCTTTTAGTACTATATCTCTTGACACAATGATGAAAATAATCATGGGCTCTAAACCTTCAAGCTGCATACTGGACCCTATTCCAACTAAACTACTGAAAGAGCTGCTTCCTGTGCTTGGCCCTCCTATGTTGAACATAATAAACGGCTCTCTATCCACTGGATGTGTACCAAACTCACTAAAAGTGGCAGTAATAAAGCCTCTCTTGAAAAAGCCAAACCTTGACCCAGAAAATATAAAAAAACTATCGGCCTATATCGAATCTTCCATTCCTCTCAAAAATTTTAGAGAAGGCTGTTGCGCAGCAACTCACTGCCTTCCTGAAGACAAACAATGTATACGAAATGCTTCAGTCTGGTTTTAGACCCCATCATAGCACTGAGACGGCACTTGTGAAGGTGGTAAATGACATTTTAATGGCAACGGACCGAGGCTCTGCATCTGTCCTCGTGCTCCTAGACCTTAGTGCTGCTTTTGATACCATCGATCACCACATTCTTTTGGAGAGATTGGAAACCCAAATTGGTCTACACGGACATGTTCTGGCCTGGTTTAGATCTTATCTGTCGGAAAGATATCAGTTTGTCTCTGTGAATGGTTTGTCCTCTGACAAATCAACTGTAAATTTCGGTGTTCCTCAAGGTTCTGTTTTAGGACCACTATTGTTTTCACTATATATTTTACCTCTTGGGGATGTTATTCGAAAACATAATGTAAACTTTCACTGCTATGCGGATGACACACAGCTGTACATTTCAATGAAACATGGTGAAGCCCCAAAATTGCCCTCGCTAGAAGCATGTGTTTCAGACATAAGGAAGTGGATGGCTGCAAACTTTCTACTATTAAACTCGGACAAAACAGAGATGCTTGTTCTAGGTCCCAAGAAACAAAGAGATCTTCTGTTGAATCTGACAATTAATCTTAATGGTTGTACAGTCGTCTCAAATAAAACTGTGAAGGACCTCGGCGTTACTCTGGACCCTGATCTCTCTTTTGAAGAACATATCAAGACCATTTCGAGGACAGCTTTTTCCATCTACGTAACATTGCAAAAATCAGAAACTTTCTGTCCAAAAATGATGCAGAAAAATTAATCCATGCTTTTGTCACTTCTAGGTTAGACTACTGCAATGCTCTATTTTCCGGCTACCCGGATAAAGCACTAAATAAACTTCAGTTAGTGCTGAATACGGCTGCTAGAATCCTGACTAGAACCAAAAATTTGATCATATTACTCCAGTGCTAGCCTCTCTACACTGGCTTCCTGTCAAAGCAAGGGCTGATTTCAAGGTTTTACTGCTAACCTACAAAGCATTACATGGGCTTGCTCCTATCTATCTCTCTGATTTGGTCCTGCCGTACATACCTACACGTACGCTACGGTCACAAGACGCAGGCCTCCTAATTGTCCCTAGAATTTCTAAGCAAACAGCTGGAGGCAGGGCTTTCTCCTATAGAGCTCCATTTTTATGGAACGGTCTGCCTACCCATGTCAGAGACGCAAACTCGGTCTCAACCTTTAAGTCTTTACTGAAGACTCATCTCTTCAGTGGGTCATATGATTGAGTGTAGTCTGGCCCAGGAGTGGGAAGGTGAACGGAAAGGCTCTGGAGCAACGAACCGCCCTTGCTGTCTCTGCCTGGCCGATTCCCCTCTTTCCACTGGGATTCTCTGCCTCTACCCTGTTACGGGGGCTGAGTCACTGGCTTACTGGGGCTCTCTCATGCCGTCCCTGGGGGGGTGCGTCACCTGGGTGGGTTGATTCACTGTTGTGGTCGGCCTGTCTGGGTTGGCGCCCCCCCCTTGGGTTGAGCTGTGGCGGAGATCTTTGTGGGCTATACTCGGCCTTGTCTCAGGATGGTAAGTTGGTGGTTGAAGATATCCCTCTAGTGGTGTGGGGGCTGTGCTTTGGCAAAGTGGGTGGGGTTATATCCTTCCTGTTTGGCCCTGTCCGGGGTGTCCTCGGATGGGGCCACAGTGTCTCCTGACCCCTCCTGTCTCAGCCTCCAGTATTTATGCTGCATTAGTTTATGTGTCGGGGGGCTAGGGTCAGTTTGTTATATCTGGAGTACTTCTCCTGTCCTATTCGGTGTCCTGTGTGAATCTAAGTGTGCGTTCTCTAATTCTCTCCTTCTCTCTTTCTTTCTCTCTCTCGGAGGACCTGAGCCCTAGGACCATGCCCCAGGACTACCTGACATGATGACTCCTTGCTGTCCCCAGTCCACCTGGCCATGCTGCTGCTCCAGTTTCAACTGGCCTGGGCCCTAGGACCATGTCCCAGGACTACCTGACATGATGACTCCTTGCTGTCCCCAGTCCACCTGGCCATGCTGCTGCTCCAGTTTCAACTGTTCTGCCTTACTATTATTCAACCATGCTGGTCATTTATGAACATTTGAACATCTTGGCCACGTTCTGTTATAATCTCCACCCGGCACAGCCAGAAGAGGACTGGCCACCCCACATATGCTCTCTCTAATTCTCTCTTTCTTTCTCTCTCTCGGAGGACCTGAGCCCTAGGACCGTGCCCCAGGACTACCTGACATGATGACTCCTTGCTGTCCCCAGTCCACCTGACTGTGCTGCTGCTCCAGTTTCAACTGTTCTGCCTTATTATTATTCGACCATGCTGGTCATTTATGAACATTTGAACATCTTGGTCATGTTCTGTTATAATCTCTACCCGGCACAGCCAGAAGAGGACTGGCCACCCCACATAGCCTGGTTCCTCTCTAGGTTTCTTCCTAGGTTTTGGCCTTTCTAGGGAGTTTTTCCTAGCCACCGTGCTTTTACACCTGCATTGTTTGCTGTTTGGGGTTTTAGGCTGGGTTTCTGTACAGCACTTTGAGATATCAGCTGATGTACGAAGGGCTATATAAATAAATTTGATTTGATTTGATTTGATCTACACCTGCATATCTCAGCCCAAATACCCATATGGAACAGGTTCACACTACCAGCTCTCAGTCTCACATCCAGTATTAGACGTTCAATAATGTTTCTCAAACGTCAAATTTCGAAGTTGTTCCAAATTTCAAAGTGTTTAAGGTTAAATTAAGGCATTAACTGTGAATTTTTTAAATATATATATTTTTATTTTACCCCCCTTTTCTCCCCAATTTTCGTGGTATCCAATTGTTAGTAGTTACTATCTTATCTCATGGCTATAATTTCCCGTACGGGTCCAGAGTCTCTGGTGGCACAGCTAGCATTGCGATGCAGTGCCCTAGACCACTGCACCACAACAGTGAATTCTTAAGCATTGGAATGGTTAAGGTAAGGGTCCACAGCGCAAGGGCCCGGTCAATTAAATTCCCTGTGGCACCGGGGCCCACTAGAGATGCAGAGACATTACATGAGGAACAGAGAGCCAGTGAAATTGAAACCAGAAAGGGTTTGACGGAAAGTGATGATGGAATACTCACATCTACCCCGGGAGATGGACGGCCCCGTGATCATCACGCTGCCCTCGTGGACCCCTGGTTGGGACGCACCGGACACAGTTGAAGCTGGTGCCCATCCTGACCTCAATAGGGACAGAGCCCCAGCTGTCTCCGGCGGTGTCGCTCTGCCCCGGGGAGGTGTGTGAACCCTCCCTCCATGGGTTCAGGCTTTGTCTCAGGACGGCCAAAGGAGGAGGGCGAGAGGCGATGTAGGTGCCGAGACTCCCGAAGAAGGTTATCCAGACGGATGGCCATTGCTATGAGTGCGTCCAAGGAGAGGTCATCGTCTCGACACACTAGCACCATCTGGACCTCTTCGCACAGTCCTCTTCTGAATAGGATGTGGAGCGCCGTCTCAATCCATCCGCTGGAGGCTGCCATGTTCCAGAAGGTGAGGGCGTACTCCGCAGCAGTCAGGGCGTACTCTGCAGTGGTCTAGGCACACTGCCATAGTTGGAGTAGACTCTCACCTCCCTCTCAGTGGATGATCAAAGACCGCCCTGAACAGAGCCATGGACCTCTCATAGGAACCCAGCTCTTTCTCTTTACGAGACGGTCCTGACACACTCCAACGCCTGTCCGGTCAGCAGGGAAATTACCATGGTAACCTTGGACCTTTCAGTGGTAAGGGTTCCCGTTTGATGGGCGAAATAGAGGGAGCACTGGAGTAGGAATCCCTGGCATTTAGATGGAGTCTCGTCATATTTGTTCGGTAGGGACAATTGGGCATCGCTGACCTGGGCCGACTGCTGGATGGGCTGGGAGACTGGCTAGCTTGGACGACTCGTTGTAGAGGGTCCTCTGCTAGTTGGAGGTGATGCCCCACGGGTGATGTAGAGGCGTTGGAGAACGCGGAGGACCTCATCCATAGCCGTACCCTTTTGCACCAGTTGGCTGTGGTGTCGGCAGATTAGGTGTCCTTGTTCGCTGACCTTCTTGTTCGCTGACCTGCTGCTTCCATTTGTTGAGGCAGTATTCTGTAACGTAGACACAGCAAGTGCAGTTGGTGAGTTTAATAACAAGGACCATGATGATATAGAAAACAAGAGAAGCATACTGGACATGAAAACAAAACCTGAAGACTGAGGCTACTGAGGGCTGAATAAGGGAGACTAATAAAGGTGATGAAGTCCAGGTGTGCATAACGATGGGGAGCAGGTGTGCGTAATGATGTTTGCCAGGTGTGCGTAATGATGTTTGCCAGGTGTGCGTGATGATGGTTGCCAGGTGTGCGTGATGATGGTTGCCAGGTGTGCGTAATGTGGGTTGCCAGGACCGATGGTTCGTAGAAACGTTGAGCACCGGAGCGAGAGAGCGGCAATAGGCATGACACAACTTTCCCTTTCGCAACTATTCTGTTACACAACTCCAACATTGTCCTTTTTGCCTCCGTGGATCTTTTTTTGCCTATTCCCAAAAGCATCTAATCCCGCTCATCACTAATCTGAACATATGTACAAGTGAATGGCTAATGGTAAAATCATCTGTAATATCATCTTGATCAAGCATATCCATAACCCAACTCAACTTCAATCGAATGAAAAAATGATGAATCTACTATATATTGTACAGTATATAATCAATTGAATCCATGATGCTGATGGTATATGACAATACAGTGGCCCTAATGTATTGAAAATGAAGGCACATATTGTATGTAAACTAGACCCTTTAAATATTATATTCACAAAACTTTTTTTTTTTATTCCAACAATGTATTTGTTTTTTTAAGCTGTTTGAATGCAGACCTCTGGTGTCAGATTTGCCTGAAAAAGTACACCCTGGAGATTTATGCTTGTGGTCTTGTGACCATTTTGAGAAATCATATGACCTAAGTGGTGTGTGTGAAACTATTACGACCTGTGTGTGTGTGCATGTGTACGTGTGTCCCACCACATTTATCACTGTGTCTGTGTAATTGATTTTGCTCACGCCAGCCACGCCAGTCCCATCAGGTGCGTGTCTTAAAATGGCCGGATGGCAGATTATCCTTTAATCGCAGATCACAGGCCTCTCTCACTCTCAGCTTGTTGTGTATACCCTCCTCTGCCTACAGTACATCCTGTTGCTCCAATCACTGTCCCTGTGGCGTGTTTCCCTAAGGTCACAGTGTGTGTAGGCAAGATGTTCTGCACCTTTCTACAGCTCTCTGTCTACAGTGCATCTAATCCTTTATGTCCCTATATACTGTGTCTATGTGTGTGTGTCCCTGTATATTGTGTCTATGTGTGTGTGTCCCTGTATATTGTGTCTATGTGTGTGTGTCCCTGCATATTGTGTCTATGTGTGTGTGTCCCTGCATATTGTGTCTATGTGTGTGTGTCTATGTGTGTGTGTCCCTGCATATTGTGTCTATGTGTGTGTGTCCCTGTATATTGTGTCTATGTGTGTGTGTCCCTGTATATTGTGTCAATGTGTGTGTGTCCCTGCATATTGTGTCTATGTGTGTGTGTCCCTGCATATTGTGTCTATGTGTGTGTGTCCCTGCATATTGTGTCTATGTGTGTGTGTCCCTTTATATTGTGTCTATGTGTGTGTGTCCCTGCATATTGTGTCTATGTGTGTGTGTCCCTGTATATTGTGTCTATGTGTGTGTGTCCATGCATATTGTGTCTATGTGTGTGTGTCCCTGCATATTGTGTCTATGTGTGTGTGTCCCTGTATATTGTGTCTATGTGTGTGTGTCCCTGTATATTGTGTCTATGTGTGTGTGTCCCTGTATATTGTGTCTATGTGTGTGTGTCCCTGTATATTGTGTCTATGTGTGTGTGTCCCTGCATATTGTGTCTATGTGTGTGTGTCCCTGCATATTGTGTCTATGTGTGTGTGTCCCTGCATATTGTGTCTATGTGTGTGTGTCCCTGCATATTGTGTCAATGTGTGTGTGTCCCTGCATATTGTGTCTATGTGTGTGTGTCCCTGCATATTGTGTCAATGTGTGTGTGTCCCTGCATATTGTGTCAATGTGTGTGTGTCCCTTTATATTGTGTCTATGTGTGTGTGTCCCTGCATATTGTGTCTATGTGTGTGTGTCCCTGCATATTGTGTCTATGTGTGTGTGTCCCTGTATATTGTGTCTATATGTGTGTGTCCCTGTATATTGTGTCTATGTGTGTGTGTCCCTGTATATTGTGTCTATGTGTGTGTGTCCCTGCATATTGTGTCTATGTGTGTGTGTCCCTGCATATTGTGTCTATGTGTGTGTGTGTACCTGTATATTGTGTCTATGTGTGTGTGTCCCTGTATATTGTGTCTATGTGTGTGTGTCCCTGCATATTGTGTCTATGTGTGTGTGTCCCTGCATATTGTGTCAATGTGTGTGTGTCCCTGCATATTGTGTCAATGTGTGTGTGTCCCTTTATATTGTGTCTATGTGTGTGTGTCCCTGCATATTGTGTCTATGTGTGTGTGTCCCTGCATATTGTGTCTATGTGTGTGTGTCCCTGTATATTGTGTCTATATGTGTGTGTCCCTGTATATTGTGTCTATGTGTGTGTGTCCCTGTATATTGTGTCTATGTGTGTGTGTCCCTGCATATTGTGTCTATGTGTGTGTGTCCCTGCATATTGTGTCTATGTGTGTGTGTGTACCTGTATATTGTGTCTATGTGTGTGTGTCCCTGTATATTGTGTCTATGTGTGTGTGTCCCTGCATATTGTGTCTATGTGTGTGTGTCCCTGCATATTGTGTCTATGTGTGTGTGTCCCTGTATATTGTGTCTATGTGTGTGTGTCCCTGTATATTGTGTCTATGTGTGTGTGTCCCTGTATATTGTGTATATGTGTGTGTGTCCCTGTATATTGTGTCTATGTGTGTGTGTGTCCCTGTATATTGTGTCTATGTGTGTGTGTCCCTGTATATTGTGTCTATGTGTGTGTGTCCCTGTATATTGTGTCTATGTGTGTGTGTCCCTGCATATTGTGTCTATGTGTGTGTGTCCCTGTATATTGTGTCTATGTGTGTGTGTCCCTGTATATTGTGTCTATGTGTGTGTGTCCCTGTATATTGTGTCTATGTGTGTGTGTCCCTGTATATTGTGTCTATGTGTGTGTGTCCCTGTATATTGTGTCTGTGTGTGTGTGTCCCTGTATATTGTGTCTATGTGTGTGTGTCCCTGTATATTGTGTCTATGTGTGTGTGTGTCCCTGCATATTGTGTCTGTGTGTGTGTCCCTGTATATTGTGTCTATGTGTGTGTGTCCCTGCATATTGTGTCTATGTGTGTGTGTGTCCCTGTATATTGTGTCTATATGTGTGTGTCCCTGTATATTGTGTCTATGTGTGTGTGTCCCTGCATATTGTGTCTATGTGTGTGTGTCCCTGCATATTGTGTCTATGTGTGTGTGTCCCTGCATATTGTGTCTATGTGTGTGTGTGTACCTGTATATTGTGTCTATGTGTGTGTGTCCCTGTATATTGTGTCTATGTGTGTGTGTCCCTGTATATTGTGTCTATGTGTGTGTGTGTGTGTCCCTGCATATTGTGTCTATGTGTGTGTGTCCCTGTATATTGTGTATATGTGTGTGTGTCCCTGCATATTGTGTCTATGTGTGTGTGTCCCTGTATATTGTGTCTATGTGTGTGTGTCCCTGCATATTGTGTCTATGTGTGTGTGTCCCTGTATATTGTGTCTATGTGTGTGTGTCCCTGTATATTGTGTCTATGTGTGTGTGTCCCTGTATATTGTGTCTATGTGTGTGTGTCCCTGCATATTGTGTCTATGTGTGTGTGTCCCTGTATATTGTGTCTATGTGTGTGTGTCCCTGTATATTGTGTCTATGTGTGTGTGTCCCTGTATATTGTGTCTATGTGTGTGTGTCCCTGTATATTGTGTCTATGTGTGTGTGTCCCTGTATATTGTGTCTATGTGTGTGTGTCCCTGTATATTGTGTCTATGTGTGTGTGTCCCTGTATATTGTGTCTATGTGTGTGTGTCCCTGTATATTGTGTCTATGTGTGTGTGTCCCTGTATATTGTGTCTATGTGTGTGTGTGTCCCTGCATATTGTGTCTATGTGTGTGTGTCCCTGTATATTGTGTCAATGTGTGTGTGTCCCTGCATATTGTGTCTGTGTGTGTGTCCCTGCATATTGTGTCAATGTGTGTGTGTCCCTGTATATTGTGTCTATGTGTGTGTGTCCCTGTATATTGTGTCTATGTGTGTGTGTGTCCCTGCATATTGTGTCTATGTGTGTGTGTCTATGTGTGTGTGTCCCTGTATATTGTGTCTATGTGTGTGTGTCCCTGCATATTGTGTCTATGTATGTGTGTCCCTGCATATTGTGTCTATGTGTGTGTGTCCCTGTATATTGTGTCTATGTGTGTGTGTCCCTGTATATTGTGTCTATGTGTGTGTGTCCCTGTATATTGTGTATATGTGTGTGTGTCCCTGTATATTGTGTCTATGTGTGTGTGTGTCCCTGTATATTGTGTCTATGTGTGTGTGTCCCTGTATATTGTGTCTATGTGTGTGTGTCCCTGTATATTGTGTCTATGTGTGTGTGTGTCCCTGTATATTGTGTCTATGTGTGTGTGTCCCTGTATATTGTGTCTTTGTGTGTGTGTCCCTGTATATTGTGTCTGTGTGTGTGTCCCTGCATATTGTGTCTACGTGTGTGTGTCCCTGCATATTGTGTCTATGTGTGTGTGTCCCTGTATATTGTGTCTATGTGTGTGTGTCCCTGTATATTGTGTCTATGTGTGTGTGTCCCTGTATATTGTGTCTATGTGTGTGTGTCCCTGTATATTGTGTCTATGTGTGTGTGTCCCTGTATATTGTGTCTATGTGTGTGTGTCCCTGTATATTGTGTCTATGTGTGTGTGTCCCTGTATATTGTGTCTATGTGTGTGTGTCCCTGTATATTGTGTCTGTGTGTGTGTGTGTCCTGTATATTGTGTCTGTGTGTGTGTGTGTCCCTGTATATTGTGTCTATGTGTGTGTGTCCCTGTATATTGTGTCTATGTGTGTGTCCCTGTATATTGTGTCTATGTGTGTGTGTCCCTGTATATTGTGTCTATGTGTGTGTGTCCCTGTATATTGTGTCTGTGTGTATGTGTCCCTGTATATAGTGTCTATGTGTGTGTGTCCCTGTATATTGTGTCTATGTGTGTGTGTCCCTGTATATTGTGTCTATGTGTGTGTGTCCCTGTATATTGTGTCTATGTGTGTGTGTCCCTGTATATTGTGTCTGTGTGTGTGTGTCCCTGTATATTGTGTCTATGTGTGTGTGTCCCTGTATATTGTGTCTATGTGTGTGTGTCCCTGTATATTGTGTCTATGTGTGTGTGTGTCCCTGCATATTGTGTCTGTGTGTGTGTCCCTGTATATTGTGTCTATGTGTGTGTGTCCCTGCATATTGTGTCTATGTGTGTGTGTGTCCCTGTATATTGTGTCTATATGTGTGTGTCCCTGTATATTGTGTCTATGTGTGTGTGTCCCTGCATATTGTGTCTATGTGTGTGTGTCCCTGCATATTGTGTCTATGTGTGTGTGTCCCTGCATATTGTGTCTATGTGTGTGTGTGTACCTGTATATTGTGTCTATGTGTGTGTGTCCCTGTATATTGTGTCTATGTGTGTGTGTCCCTGTATATTGTGTCTATGTGTGTGTGTGTGTGTCCCTGCATATTGTGTCTATGTGTGTGTGTCCCTGTATATTGTGTATATGTGTGTGTGTCCCTGCATATTGTGTCTATGTGTGTGTGTCCTGTATATTGTGTCTATGTGTGTGTGTCCCTGCATATTGTGTCTATGTGTGTGTGTCCCTGTATATTGTGTCTATGTGTGTGTGTCCCTGTATATTGTGTCTATGTGTGTGTGTCCCTGTATATTGTGTCTATGTGTGTGTGTCCCTGCATATTGTGTCTATGTGTGTGTGTCCCTGTATATTGTGTCTATGTGTGTGTGTCCCTGTATATTGTGTCTATGTGTGTGTGTCCCTGTATATTGTGTCTATGTGTGTGTGTCCCTGTATATTGTGTCTATGTGTGTGTGTCCCTGTATATTGTGTCTATGTGTGTGTGTCCCTGTATATTGTGTCTATGTGTGTGTGTCCCTGTATATTGTGTCTATGTGTGTGTGTGTCCCTGCATATTGTGTCTATGTGTGTGTGTCCCTGTATATTGTGTCAATGTGTGTGTGTCCCTGCATATTGTGTCTATGTGTGTGTGTCCCTGCATATTGTGTCAATGTGTGTGTGTCCCTGTATATTGTGTCTATGTGTGTGTGTCCCTGTATATTGTGTCTATGTGTGTGTGTGTCCCTGCATATTGTGTCTATGTGTGTGTGTCTATGTGTGTGTGTCCCTGTATATTGTGTCTATGTGTGTGTGTCCCTGCATATTGTGTCTATGTATGTGTGTCCCTGCATATCGTGTCTATGTGTGTGTGTCCCTGTATATTGTGTCTATGTGTGTGTGTCCCTGTATATTGTGTCTGTGTGTGTGTGTGTCCCTGTATATTGTGTCTATGTGTGTGTGTCCCTGTATATTGTGTCTATGTGTGTGTCCCTGTATATTGTGTCTATGTGTGTGTGTCCCTGTATATTGTGTCTATGTGTGTGTGTCCCTGTATATTGTGTCTGTGTGTGTGTGTCCCTGTATATAGTGTCTATGTGTGTGTGTCCCTGTATATTGTGTCTATGTGTGTGTGTCCCTGCATATTGTGTCTATGTGTGTGTGTCCCTGCATATTGTGTCTATGTGTGTGTGTCCCTGTATATTGTGTCTATGTGTGTGTGTCCCTGTATATTGTGTCTATGTGTGTGTGTCCCTGTATATTGTGTATATGTGTGTGTGTCCCTGTATATTGTGTCTATGTGTGTGTGTGTCCCTGTATATTGTGTCTATGTGTGTGTGTCCCTGTATATTGTGTCTATGTGTGTGTGTCCCTGTATATTGTGTCTATGTGTGTGTGTCCCTGCATATTGTGTCTATGTGTGTGTGTCCCTGTATATTGTGTCTATGTGTGTGTGTCCCTGTATATTGTGTCTATGTGTGTGTGTCCCTGTATATTGTGTCTATGTGTGTGTGTCCCTGTATATTGTGTCTATGTGTGTGTGTCCCTGTATATTGTGTCTATGTGTGTGTGTCCCTGTATATTGTGTCTGTGTGTGTGTGTCCCTGTATATTGTGTCTATGTGTGTGTGTCCCTGTATATTGTGTCTATGTGTGTGTGTGTCCCTGCATATTGTGTCTGTGTGTGTGTCCCTGTATATTGTGTCTATGTGTGTGTGTCCCTGTATATTGTGTCTATGTGTGTGTGTCCCTGTATATTGTGTCTATGTGTGTGTGTCCCTGTATATTGTGTCTATGTGTGTGTGTCCTGTATATTGTGTCTATGTGTGTGTGTCCCTGTATATTGTGTCTATGTGTGTGTGTCCCTGTATATTGTGTCTATGTGTGTGTGTCCCTGTATATTGTGTCTATGTGTGTGTGTGTCCCTGCATATTGTGTCTATGTGTGTGTGTCCCTGTATATTGTGTCAATGTGTGTGTGTCCCTGCATATTGTGTCTGTGTGTGTGTCCCTGCATATTGTGTCAATGTGTGTGTGTCCCTGTATATTGTGTCTATGTGTGTGTGTCCCTGTATATTGTGTCTATGTGTGTGTGTGTCCCTGCATATTGTGTCTATGTGTGTGTGTCTATGTGTGTGTGTCCCTGTATATTGTGTCTATGTGTGTGTGTCCCTGCATATTGTGTCTATGTATGTGTGTCCCTGCATATTGTGTCTATGTGTGTGTGTCCCTGTATATTGTGTCTATGTGTGTGTGTCCCTGTATATTGTGTCTATGTGTGTGTGTCCCTGTATATTGTGTATATGTGTGTGTGTCCCTGTATATTGTGTCTATGTGTGTGTGTGTCCCTGTATATTGTGTCTATGTGTGTGTGTCCCTGTATATTGTGTCTATGTGTGTGTGTCCCTGTATATTGTGTCTATGTGTGTGTGTGTCCCTGTATATTGTGTCTATGTGTGTGTGTCCCTGTATATTGTGTCTTTGTGTGTGTGTCCCTGTATATTGTGTCTGTGTGTGTGTCCCTGCATATCGTGTCTATGTGTGTGTGTCCCTGTATATTGTGTCTATGTGTGTGTGTCCCTGTATATTGTGTCTGTGTGTGTGTGTGTCCCTGTATATTGTGTCTATGTGTGTGTGTCCCTGTATATTGTGTCTATGTGTGTGTCCCTGTATATTGTGTCTATGTGTGTGTGTCCCTGTATATTGTGTCTATGTGTGTGTGTCCCTGTATATTGTGTCTGTGTGTGTGTGTCCCTGTATATAGTGTCTATGTGTGTGTGTCCCTGTATATTGTGTCTATGTGTGTGTGTCCCTGCATATTGTGTCTATGTGTGTGTGTCCCTGCATATTGTGTCTATGTGTGTGTGTCCCTGTATATTGTGTCTATGTGTGTGTGTCCCTGTATATTGTGTCTATGTGTGTGTGTCCCTGTATATTGTGTATATGTGTTTGTGTCCCTGTATATTGTGTCTATGTGTGTGTGTCCCTGTATATTGTGTCTATGTGTGTGTGTCCCTGTATATTGTGTCTATGTGTGTGTGTCCCTGTATATTGTGTCTATGTGTGTGTGTCCCTGCATATTGTGTCTATGTGTGTGTGTCCCTGTATATTGTGTCTATGTGTGTGTGTCCCTGTATATTGTGTCTATGTGTGTGTGTCCCTGTATATTGTGTCTATGTGTGTGTGTCCCTGTATATTGTGTCTATGTGTGTGTGTCCCTGTATATTGTGTCTATGTGTGTGTGTCCCTGTATATTGTGTCTGTGTGTGTGTGTCCCTGTATATTGTGTCTATGTGTGTGTGTCCCTGTATATTGTGTCTATGTGTGTGTGTGTCCCTGCATATTGTGTCTGTGTGTGTGTCCCTGTATATTGTGTCTATGTGTGTGTGTCCCTGTATATTGTGTCTATGTGTGTGTGTCCCTGTATATTGTGTCTATGTGTGTGTGTCCCTGTATATTGTGTCTATGTGTGTGTGTCCCTGTATATTGTGTCTATGTGTGTGTGTCCCTGTATATTGTGTCTATGTGTGTGTGTCCCTGTATATTGTGTCTATGTGTGTGTGTCCCTGTATATTGTGTCTATGTGTGTGTGTGTCCCTGCATATTGTGTCTATGTGTGTGTGTCCCTGTATATTGTGTCAATGTGTGTGTGTCCCTGCATATTGTGTCTGTGTGTGTGTCCCTGCATATTGTGTCAATGTGTGTGTGTCCCTGTATATTGTGTCTATGTGTGTGTGTCCCTGTATATTGTGTCTATGTGTGTGTGTGTCCCTGCATATTGTGTCTATGTGTGTGTGTCTATGTGTGTGTGTCCCTGTATATTGTGTCTATGTGTGTGTGTCCCTGCATATTGTGTCTATGTATGTGTGTCCCTGCATATTGTGTCTATGTGTGTGTGTCCCTGTATATTGTGTCTATGTGTGTGTGTCCCTGTATATTGTGTCTATGTGTGTGTGTCCCTGTATATTGTGTATATGTGTGTGTGTCCCTGTATATTGTGTCTATGTGTGTGTGTGTCCCTGTATATTGTGTCTATGTGTGTGTGTCCCTGTATATTGTGTCTATGTGTGTGTGTCCCTGTATATTGTGTCTATGTGTGTGTGTGTCCCTGTATATTGTGTCTATGTGTGTGTGTCCCTGTATATTGTGTCTTTGTGTGTGTGTCCCTGTATATTGTGTCTGTGTGTGTGTCCCTGCATATTGTGTCTACGTGTGTGTGTCCCTGCATATTGTGTCTATGTGTGTGTGTCCCTGTATATTGTGTCTATGTGTGTGTGTCCTGTATATTGTGTCTATGTGTGTGTGTCCCTGTATATTGTGTCTATGTGTGTGTGTCCCTGTATATTGTGTCTATGTGTGTGTGTCCCTGTATATTGTGTCTATGTGTGTGTGTCCCTGTATATTGTGTCTATGTGTGTGTGTCCCTGTATATTGTGTCTATGTGTGTGTGTCCCTGTATATTGTGTCTGTGTGTGTGTGTGTCCCTGTATATTGTGTCTGTGTGTGTGTGTGTCCCTGTATATTGTGTCTATGTGTGTGTGTCCCTGTATATTGTGTCTATGTGTGTGTCCCTGTATATTGTGTCTATGTGTGTGTGTCCCTGTATATTGTGTCTATGTGTGTGTGTCCCTGTATATTGTGTCTGTGTGTGTGTGTCCCTGTATATAGTGTCTATGTGTGTGTGTCCCTGTATATTGTGTCTATGTGTGTGTGTCCCTGTATATTGTGTCTATGTGTGTGTGTCCCTGTATATTGTGTCTATGTGTGTGTGTCCCTGTATATTGTGTCTGTGTGTGTGTGTCCCTGTATATTGTGTCTATGTGTGTGTGTCCCTGTATATTGTGTCTATGTGTGTGTGTCCCTGTATATTGTGTCTATGTGTGTGTGTGTCCCTGCATATTGTGTCTGTGTGTGTGTCCCTGTATATTGTGTCTATGTGTGTGTGTCCCTGCATATTGTGTCTATGTGTGTGTGTGTCCCTGTATATTGTGTCTATATGTGTGTGTCTCTGTATATTGTGTCTATGTGTGTGTGTCCCTGCATATTGTGTCTATGTGTGTGTGTCCCTGCATATTGTGTCTATGTGTGTGTGTCCCTGCATATTGTGTCTATGTGTGTGTGTGTACCTGTATATTGTGTCTATGTGTGTGTGTCCCTGTATATTGTGTCTATGTGTGTGTGTCCCTGTATATTGTGTCTATGTGTGTGTGTGTGTGTCCCTGCATATTGTGTCTATGTGTGTGTGTCCCTGTATATTGTGTATATGTGTGTGTGTCCCTGCATATTGTGTCTATGTGTGTGTGTCCCTGTATATTGTGTCTATGTGTGTGTGTCCCTGCATATTGTGTCTATGTGTGTGTGTCCCTGTATATTGTGTCTATGTGTGTGTGTCCCTGTATATTGTGTCTATGTGTGTGTGTCCCTGTATATTGTGTCTATGTGTGTGTGTCCCTGCATATTGTGTCTATGTGTGTGTGTCCCTGTATATTGTGTCTATGTGTGTGTGTCCCTGTATATTGTGTCTATGTGTGTGTGTCCCTGTATATTGTGTCTATGTGTGTGTGTCCCTGTATATTGTGTCTATGTGTGTGTGTCCCTGTATATTGTGTCTATGTGTGTGTGTCCCTGTATATTGTGTCTATGTGTGTGTGTGTCCCTGCATATTGTGTCTATGTGTGTGTGTCCCTGTATATTGTGTCAATGTGTGTGTGTCCCTGCATATTGTGTCTATGTGTGTGTGTCCCTGCATATTGTGTCAATGTGTGTGTGTCCCTGTATATTGTGTCTATGTGTGTGTGTCCCTGTATATTGTGTCTATGTGTGTGTGTGTCCCTGCATATTGTGTCTATGTGTGTGTGTCTATGTGTGTGTGTCCCTGTATATTGTGTCTATGTGTGTGTGTCCCTGCATATTGTGTCTATGTATGTGTGTCCCTGCATATCGTGTCTATGTGTGTGTGTCCCTGTATATTGTGTCTATGTGTGTGTGTCCCTGTATATTGTGTCTGTGTGTGTGTGTGTCCCTGTATATTGTGTCTATGTGTGTGTGTCCCTGTATATTGTGTCTATGTGTGTGTCCCTGTATATTGTGTCTATGTGTGTGTGTCCCTGTATATTGTGTCTATGTGTGTGTGTCCCTGTATATTGTGTCTGTGTGTGTGTGTCCCTGCATATTGTGTCTATGTGTGTGTGTCTATGTGTGTGTGTCCCTGTATATTGTGTCTATGTGTGTGTGTCCCTGCATATTGTGTCTATGTATGTGTGTCCCTGCATATTGTGTCTATGTGTGTGTGTCCCTGTATATTGTGTCTATGTGTGTGTGTCCCTGTATATTGTGTCTATGTGTGTGTGTCCCTGTATATTGTGTATATGTGTGTGTGTCCCTGCATATTGTGTCTATGTGTGTGTGTGTACCTGTATATTGTGTCTATGTGTGTGTGTCCCTGTATATTGTGTCTATGTGTGTGTGTCCCTGCATATTGTGTCTATGTGTGTGTGTGTACCTGTATATTGTGTCTATGTGTGTGTGTCCCTGTATATTGTGTCTATGTGTGTGTGTCCCTGTATATTGTGTCTATGTGTGTGTGTGTGTGTCCCTGCATATTGTGTCTATGTGTGTGTGTCCCTGTATATTGTGTATATGTGTGTGTGTCCCTGTATATTGTGTCTATGTGTGTGTGTCCCTGCATATTGTGTCTATGTGTGTGTGTCCCTGTATATTGTGTCTATGTGTGTGTGTCCCTGTATATTGTGTCTATGTGTGTGTGTCCCTGTATATTGTGTCTATGTGTGTGTGTCCCTGCATATTGTGTCTATGTGTGTGTGTGTCCCTGTATATTGTGTCTATGTGTGTGTGTCCCTGTATATTGTGTCTATGTGTGTGTGTCCCTGTATATTGTGTCTATGTGTGTGTGTCCCTGTATATTGTGTCTATGTGTGTGTGTCCCTGTATATTGTGTCTATGTGTGTGTGTCCCTGTATATTGTGTCTATGTGTGTGTGTCCCTGTATATTGTGTCTATGTGTGTGTGTCCCTGTATATTGTGTCTATGTGTGTGTGTGTCCCTGCATATTGTGTCTATGTGTGTGTGTCCCTGTATATTGTGTCAATGTGTGTGTGTCCCTGCATATTGTGTCTATGTGTGTGTGTCCCTGCATATTGTGTCAATGTGTGTGTGTCCCTGTATATTGTGTCTATGTGTGTGTGTCCCTGTATATTGTGTCTATGTGTGTGTGTGTCCCTGCATATTGTGTCTATGTGTGTGTGTCTATGTGTGTGTGTCCCTGTATATTGTGTCTATGTGTGTGTGTCCCTGCATATTGTGTCTATGTATGTGTGTCCCTGCATATTGTGTCTATGTGTGTGTGTCCCTGTATATTGTGTCTATGTGTGTGTGTCCCTGTATATTGTGTCTATGTGTGTGTGTCCCTGTATATTGTGTATATGTGTGTGTGTGTCCCTGTATATTGTGTCTATGTGTGTGTGTCCCTGTATATTGTGTCTATGTGTGTGTGTCCCTGTATATTGTGTCTATGTGTGTGTGTGTCCCTGTATATTGTGTCTATGTGTGTGTGTCCCTGTATATTGTGTCTTTGTGTGTGTGTCCCTGTATATTGTGTCTGTGTGTGTGTCCCTGCATATTGTGTCTACGTGTGTGTGTCCCTGCATATTGTGTCTATGTGTGTGTGTCCCTGTATATTGTGTCTATGTGTGTGTGTCCCTGTATATTGTGTCTATGTGTGTGTGTCCCTGTATATTGTGTCTATGTGTGTGTGTCCCTGTATATTGTGTCTATGTGTGTGTGTCCCTGTATATTGTGTCTATGTGTGTGTGTCCCTGTATATTGTGTCTATGTGTGTGTGTCCCTGTATATTGTGTCTATGTGTGTGTGTCCCTGTATATTGTGTCTGTGTGTGTGTGTGTCCCTGTATATTGTGTCTATGTGTGTGTGTCCCTGTATATTGTGTCTATGTGTGTGTCCCTGTATATTGTGTCTATGTGTGTGTGTCCCTGTATATTGTGTCTATGTGTGTGTGTCCCTGTATATTGTGTCTGTGTGTGTGTGTCCCTGTATATAGTGTCTATGTGTGTGTGTCCCTGTATATTGTGTCTATGTGTGTGTGTCCCTGTATATTGTGTCTATGTGTGTGTGTCCCTGTATATTGTGTCTATGTGTGTGTGTCCCTGTATATTGTGTCTGTGTGTGTGTGTCCCTGTATATTGTGTCTATGTGTGTGTGTCCCTGTATATTGTGTCTATGTGTGTGTGTCCCTGTATATTGTGTCTATGTGTGTGTGTGTCCCTGCATATTGTGTCTGTGTGTGTGTCCCTGTATATTGTGTCTATGTGTGTGTGTCCCTGCATATTGTGTCTATGTGTGTGTGTGTCCCTGTATATTGTGTCTATATGTGTGTGTCCCTGTATATTGTGTCTATGTGTGTGTGTCCCTGCATATTGTGTCTATGTGTGTGTGTCCCTGCATATTGTGTCTATGTGTGTGTGTCCCTGCATATTGTGTCTATGTGTGTGTGTGTACCTGTATATTGTGTCTGTGTGTGTGTCCCTGTATATTGTGTCTATGTGTGTGTGTCCCTGTATATTGTGTCTATGTGTGTGTGTGTGTGTCCCTGCATATTGTGTCTATGTGTGTGTGTCCCTGTATATTGTGTATATGTGTGTGTGTCCCTGCATATTGTGTCTATGTGTGTGTGTCCCTGTATATTGTGTCTATGTGTGTGTGTCCCTGCATATTGTGTCTATGTGTGTGTGTCCCTGTATATTGTGTCTATGTGTGTGTGTCCCTGTATATTGTGTCTATGTGTGTGTGTCCCTGTATATTGTGTCTATGTGTGTGTGTCCCTGCATATTGTGTCTATGTGTGTGTGTCCCTGTATATTGTGTCTATGTGTGTGTGTCCCTGTATATTGTGTCTATGTGTGTGTGTCCCTGTATATTGTGTCTATGTGTGTGTGTCCCTGTATATTGTGTCTATGTGTGTGTGTCCCTGTATATTGTGTCTATGTGTGTGTCCCTGTATATTGTGTCCCTGTATATTGTGTCTATGTGTGTGTGTCCCCTGCATATTGTGTCTATGTGTGTGTGTCCCTGTATATTGTGTCTATGTGTGTGTGTCCCTGCATATTGTGTCTATGTGTGTGTGTCCCTGTATATTGTGTCAATGTGTGTGTGTCCCTGTATATTGTGTCTATGTGTGTGTGTCCCTGTATATTGTGTCTATGTGTGTGTGTGTCCCTGCATATTGTGTCTATGTGTGTGTGTCCCTGTATATTGTGTCTATGTGTGTGTGTGTCCCTGCATATTGTGTCTATGTGTGTGTGTCCCTGTATATTGTGTCAATGTGTGTGTGTCCCTGCATATTGTGTCTATGTGTGTGTGTCCCTGCATATTGTGTCAATGTGTGTGTGTCCCTGTATATTGTGTCTATGTGTGTGTGTCCCTGTATATTGTGTCTATGTGTGTGTGTGTCCCTGCATATTGTGTCTATGTGTGTGTGTCTATGTGTGTGTGTCCCTGTATATTGTGTCTATGTGTGTGTGTCCCTGCATATTGTGTCTATGTATGTGTGTCCCTGCATATTGTGTCTATGTGTGTGTGTCCCTGTATATTGTGTCTATGTGTGTGTGTCCCTGTATATTGTGTCTGTGTGTGTGTGTGTCCCTGTATATTGTGTCTATGTGTGTGTGTCCCTGTATATTGTGTCTATGTGTGTGTGTCCCTGTATATTGTGTCTATGTGTGTGTGTCCCTGCATATTGTGTCTGTGTGTGTGTGTCCCTGTATATAGTGTCTATGTGTGTGTGTCCCTGTATATTGTGTCTATGTGTGTGTGTCCCTGTATATTGTGTCTATGTGTGTGTGTCCCTGTATATTGTGTCTGTGTGTGTGTGTCCCTGTATATTGTGTCTATGTGTGTGTGTCCCTGTATATTGTGTCTATGTGTGTGTGTCCCTGTATATTGTGTCTATGTGTGTGTGTGTCCCTGCATATTGTGTCTGTGTGTGTGTCCCTGTATATTGTGTCTATGTGTGTGTGTCCCTGCATATTGTGTCTATGTGTGTGTGTGTCCCTGTATATTGTGTCTATATGTGTGTGTCCCTGTATATTGTGTCTATGTGTGTGTGTCCCTGCATATTGTGTCTATGTGTGTGTGTCCCTGCATATTGTGTCTATGTGTGTGTGTCCCTGCATATTGTGTCTATGTGTGTGTGTGTACCTGTATATTGTGTCTATGTGTGTGTGTCCCTGTATATTGTGTCTATGTGTGTGTGTCCCTGTATATTGTGTCTATGTGTGTGTGTGTGTGTCCCTGCATATTGTGTCTATGTGTGTGTGTCCCTGTATATTGTGTATATGTGTGTGTGTCCCTGCATATTGTGTCTATGTGTGTGTGTCCCTGTATATTGTGTCTATGTGTGTGTGTCCCTGCATATTGTGTCTATGTGTGTGTGTCCCTGTATATTGTGTCTATGTGTGTGTGTCCCTGTATATTGTGTCTATGTGTGTGTGTCCCTGTATATTGTGTCTATGTGTGTGTGTCCCTGCATATTGTGTCTATGTGTGTGTGTCCCTGTATATTGTGTCTATGTGTGTGTGTCCCTGTATATTGTGTCTATGTGTGTGTGTCCCTGTATATTGTGTCTATGTGTGTGTGTCCCTGTATATTGTGTCTATGTGTGTGTGTCCCTGTATATTGTGTCTATGTGTGTGTGTCCCTGTATATTGTGTCTATGTGTGTGTGTGTCCCTGCATATTGTGTCTATGTGTGTGTGTCCCTGTATATTGTGTCAATGTGTGTGTGTCCCTGCATATTGTGTCTATGTGTGTGTGTCCCTGCATATTGTGTCAATGTGTGTGTGTCCCTGTATATTGTGTCTATGTGTGTGTCCCTGTATATTGTGTCTATGTGTGTGTGTGTCCCTGCATATTGTGTCTATGTGTGTGTGTCTATGTGTGTGTGTCCCTGTATATTGTGTCTATGTGTGTGTGTCCCTGCATATTGTGTCTATGTATGTGTGTCCCTGCATATTGTGTCTATGTGTGTGTGTCCCTGTATATTGTGTCTATGTGTGTGTGTCCCTGTATATTGTGTCTATGTGTGTGTGTCCCTGTATATTGTGTATATGTGTGTGTGTCCCTGTATATTGTGTCTATGTGTGTGTGTGTCCCTGTATATTGTGTCTATGTGTGTGTGTCCCTGTATATTGTGTCTATGTGTGTGTGTCCCTGTATATTGTGTCTATGTGTGTGTGTGTCCCTGTATATTGTGTCTATGTGTGTGTGTCCCTGTATATTGTGTCTATGTGTGTGTGTCCCTGTATACTGTGTCTATGTGTGTGTGTCCCTGCATATTGTGTCTATGTGTGTGTGTCCCTGCATATTGTGTCTATGTGTGTGTGTCCCTTTATATTGTGTCTATGTGTGTGTTTCCCTGCATATTGTGTCTATGTGTGTGTGTCCCTGCATATTGTGTCTATGTGTGTGTGTCCCTGCATATTGTGTCTATGTGTGTGTGTCCCTGTATATTGTGTCTATGTGTGTGTGTCCCTGTATATTGTGTCTATGTGTGTGTGTCCCTGTATATTGTGTATATGTGTGTGTGTCCCTGTATATTGTGTCTATGTGTGTGTGTGTCCCTGTATATTGTGTCTATGTGTGTGTGTC
This sequence comes from Oncorhynchus nerka, assembly GCF_034236695.1. NCBI lineage: Eukaryota > Metazoa > Chordata > Actinopteri > Salmoniformes > Salmonidae > Oncorhynchus > Oncorhynchus nerka. The sequence goes on from NC_088402.1 coordinate 27,989,168, forward strand.
CCTGTATATTGTGTCTATGTGTGTGTGTCCCTGTATATTGTGTCTATGTGTGTGTGTCCCTGCATATTGTGTCTATGTGTGTGTGTCCCTGTATATTGTGTCTATGTGTGTGTGTCCCTGTATATTGTGTCTATGTGTGTGTGTCCCTGTATATTGTGTCTATGTGTGTGTGTCCCTGCATATTGTGTCTATGTGTGTGTGTCCCTGTATATTGTGTCTATGTGTGTGTGTCCCTGTATATTGTGTCTATGTGTGTGTGTCCCTGTATATTGTGTCTATGTGTGTGTGTCCCTGTATATTGTGTCTATGTGTGTGTGTCCCTGTATATTGTGTCTATGTGTGTGTGTCCCTGTATATTGTGTCTGTGTGTGTGTGTGTCCCTGTATATTGTGTCTATGTGTGTGTGTCCCTGTATATTGTGTCTATGTGTGTGTCCCTGTATATTGTGTCTATGTGTGTGTGTCCCTGTATATTGTGTCTATGTGTGTGTGTCCCTGTATATTGTGTCTGTGTGTGTGTGTCCCTGTATATAGTGTCTATGTGTGTGTGTCCCTGTATATTGTGTCTATGTGTGTGTGTCCCTGTATATTGTGTCTATGTGTGTGTGTCCCTGTATATTGTGTCTATGTGTGTGTGTCCCTGTATATTGTGTCTGTGTGTGTGTGTCCCTGTATATTGTGTCTATGTGTGTGTGTCCCTGTATATTGTGTCTATGTGTGTGTGTCCCTGTATATTGTGTCTATGTGTGTGTGTGTCCCTGCATATTGTGTCTGTGTGTGTGTCCCTGTATATTGTGTCTATGTGTGTGTGTCCCTGCATATTGTGTCTATGTGTGTGTGTGTCCCTGTATATTGTGTCTATATGTGTGTGTCCCTGTATATTGTGTCTATGTGTGTGTGTCCCTGCATATTGTGTCTATGTGTGTGTGTCCCTGCATATTGTGTCTATGTGTGTGTGTCCCTGCATATTGTGTCTATGTGTGTGTGTGTACCTGTATATTGTGTCTATGTGTGTGTGTCCCTGTATATTGTGTCTATGTGTGTGTGTCCCTGTATATTGTGTCTATGTGTGTGTGTGTGTGTCCCTGCATATTGTGTCTATGTGTGTGTGTCCCTGTATATTGTGTATATGTGTGTGTGTCCCTGCATATTGTGTCTATGTGTGTGTGTCCCTGTATATTGTGTCTATGTGTGTGTGTCCCTGCATATTGTGTGTCTATGTGTGTGTGTCCCTGTATATTGTGTCTATGTGTGTGTGTCCCTGTATATTGTGTCTATGTGTGTGTGTCCCTGTATATTGTGTCTATGTGTGTGTGTCCCTGCATATTGTGTCTATGTGTGTGTGTCCCTGTATATTGTGTCTATGTGTGTGTGTCCCTGTATATTGTGTCTATGTGTGTGTGTCCGTGTATATTGTGTCTATGTGTGTGTGTGTCCCCTGTATATTGTGTCTATGTGTGTGTGTCCCTGTATATTGTGTCTATGTGTGTGTCCCTGTATATTGTGTCTATGTGTGTGTGTCCCTGTATATTGTGTCTATGTGTGTGTGTGTCCCTGCATATTGTGTCTATGTGTGTGTGTCCCTGTATATTGTGTCAATGTGTGTGTGTCCCTGCATATTGTGTCTATGTGTGTGTGTCCCTGCATATTGTGTCAATGTGTGTGTGTCCCTGTATATTGTGTCTATGTGTGTGTGTCCCTGTATATTGTGTCTATGTGTGTGTGTGTCCCTGCATATTGTGTCTATGTGTGTGTGTCTATGTGTGTGTGTCCCTGTATATTGTGTCTATGTGTGTGTGTCCCTGCATATTGTGTCTATGTATGTGTGTCCCTGCATATTGTGTCTATGTGTGTGTGTCCCTGTATATTGTGTCTATGTGTGTGTGTCCCTGTATATTGTGTCTATGTGTGTGTGTCCCTGTATATTGTGTCTATGTGTGTGTGTCCGTGTATATTGTGTCTATGTGTGTGTGTCCCTGTATATTGTGTCTATGTGTGTGTGTCCCTGTATATTGTGTCTATGTGTGTGTGTCCCTGTATATTGTGTCTATGTGTGTGTGTGTCCCTGCATATTGTGTCTATGTGTGTGTGTCCCTGTATATTGTGTCAATGTGTGTGTGTCCCTGCATATTGTGTCTATGTGTGTGTGTCCCTGCATATTGTGTCAATGTGTGTGTGTCCCTGTATATTGTGTCTATGTGTGTGTGTCCCTGTATATTGTGTCTATGTGTGTGTGTGTCCCTGCATATTGTGTCTATGTGTGTGTGTCTATGTGTGTGTGTCCCTGTATATTGTGTCTATGTGTGTGTGTCCCTGCATATTGTGTCTATGTATGTGTGTCCCTGCATATTGTGTCTATGTGTGTGTGTCCCTGTATATTGTGTCTATGTGTGTGTGTCCCTGTATATTGTGTCTATGTGTGTGTGTCCCTGTATATTGTGTATATGTGTGTGTGTCCCTGTATATTGTGTCTATGTGTGTGTGTGTCCCTGTATATTGTGTCTATGTGTGTGTGTCCCTGTATATTGTGTCTATGTGTGTGTGTCCCTGTATATTGTGTCTATGTGTGTGTGTGTCCCTGTATATTGTGTCTATGTGTGTGTGTCCCTGTATATTGTGTCTGTGTGTGTGTCCCTGCATATTGTGTCTACGTGTGTGTGTCCCTGCATATTGTGTCTATGTGTGTGTGTCCCTGTATATTGTGTCTATGTGTGTGTGTCCCTGTATATTGTGTCTATGTGTGTGTGTCCCTGTATATTGTGTCTATGTGTGTGTGTCCCTGTATATTGTGTCTATGTGTGTGTGTCCCTGTATATTGTGTCTATGTGTGTGTGTCCCTGTATATTGTGTCTATGTGTGTGTGTCCCTGTATATTGTGTCTATGTGTGTGTGTCCCTGTATATTGTGTCTGTGTGTGTGTGTCCCTGTATATTGTGTCTATGTGTGTGTGTCCCTGTATATTGTGTCTATGTGTGTGTCCCTGTATATTGTGTCTATGTGTGTGTGTCCCTGTATATTGTGTCTATGTGTGTGTGTCCCTGTATATTGTGTCTATGTGTGTGTGTCCCTGTATATTGTGTCTGTGTGTGTGTGTCCCTGTATATAGTGTCTATGTGTGTGTGTCCCTGTATATTGTGTCTATGTGTGTGTGTCCCTGTATATTGTGTCTATGTGTGTGTGTCCCTGTATATTGTGTCTATGTGTGTGTGTGTCCTGCATATTGTGTCTATGTGTGTGTGTCCCTGTATATTGTGTCAATGTGTGTGTGTCCCTGCATATTGTGTCTATGTGTGTGTGTCCCTGCATATTGTGTCAATGTGTGTGTGTCCCTGTATATTGTGTCTATGTGTGTGTGTCCCTGTATATTGTGTCTATGTGTGTGTGTGTCCCTGCATATTGTGTCTATGTGTGTGTGTCTATGTGTGTGTGTCCCTGTATATTGTGTCTATGTGTGTGTGTCCCTGCATATTGTGTCTATGTATGTGTGTCCCTGCATATTGTGTCTATGTGTGTGTGTCCCTGTATATTGTGTCTATGTGTGTGTGTCCCTGTATATTGTGTCTATGTGTGTGTGTCCCTGTATATTGTGTCTATGTGTGTGTGTCCGTGTATATTGTGTCTATGTGTGTGTGTCCCTGTATATTGTGTCTATGTGTGTGTGTCCCTGTATATTGTGTCTATGTGTGTGTGTCCCTGTATATTGTGTCTATGTGTGTGTGTGTCCCTGCATATTGTGTCTATGTGTGTGTGTCCCTGTATATTGTGTCAATGTGTGTGTGTCCCTGCATATTGTGTCTATGTGTGTGTGTCCCTGCATATTGTGTCAATGTGTGTGTGTCCCTGTATATTGTGTCTATGTGTGTGTGTCCCTGTATATTGTGTCTATGTGTGTGTGTGTCCCTGCATATTGTGTCTATGTGTGTGTGTCTATGTGTGTGTGTCCCTGTATATTGTGTCTATGTGTGTGTGTCCCTGCATATTGTGTCTATGTATGTGTGTCCCTGCATATTGTGTCTATGTGTGTGTGTCCCTGTATATTGTGTCTATGTGTGTGTGTCCCTGTATATTGTGTCTATGTGTGTGTGTCCCTGTATATTGTGTATATGTGTGTGTGTCCCTGTATATTGTGTCTATGTGTGTGTGTGTCCCTGTATATTGTGTCTATGTGTGTGTGTCCCTGTATATTGTGTCTATGTGTGTGTGTCCCTGTATATTGTGTCTATGTGTGTGTGTGTCCCTGTATATTGTGTCTATGTGTGTGTGTCCCTGTATATTGTGTCTGTGTGTGTGTCCCTGCATATTGTGTCTACGTGTGTGTGTCCCTGCATATTGTGTCTATGTGTGTGTGTCCCTGTATATTGTGTCTATGTGTGTGTGTCCCTGTATATTGTGTCTATGTGTGTGTGTCCCTGTATATTGTGTCTATGTGTGTGTGTCCCTGTATATTGTGTCTATGTGTGTGTGTCCCTGTATATTGTGTCTATGTGTGTGTGTCCCTGTATATTGTGTCTATGTGTGTGTGTCCCTGTATATTGTGTCTATGTGTGTGTGTCCCTGTATATTGTGTCTGTGTGTGTGTGTGTCCCTGTATATTGTGTCTATGTGTGTGTGTCCCTGTATATTGTGTCTATGTGTGTGTCCCTGTATATTGTGTCTATGTGTGTGTGTCCCTGTATATTGTGTCTATGTGTGTGTGTCCCTGTATATTGTGTCTATGTGTGTGTGTCCCTGTATATTGTGTCTGTGTGTGTGTGTCCCTGTATATAGTGTCTATGTGTGTGTGTCCCTGTATATTGTGTCTATGTGTGTGTGTCCCTGTATATTGTGTCTATGTGTGTGTGTCCCTGTATATTGTGTCTATGTGTGTGTGTGTCCCTGCATATTGTGTCTATGTGTGTGTGTCCCTGTATATTGTGTCAATGTGTGTGTGTCCCTGCATATTGTGTCTATGTGTGTGTGTCCCTGCATATTGTGTCAATGTGTGTGTGTCCCTGTATATTGTGTCTATGTGTGTGTGTCCCTGTATATTGTGTCTATGTGTGTGTGTGTCCCTGCATATTGTGTCTATGTGTGTGTGTCTATGTGTGTGTGTCCCTGTATATTGTGTCTATGTGTGTGTCCCTGCATATTGTGTCTATGTATGTGTGTCCCTGCATATTGTGTCTATGTGTGTGTGTCCCTGTATATTGTGTCTATGTGTGTGTGTCCCTGTATATTGTGTCTATGTGTGTGTGTCCCTGTATATTGTGTCTATGTGTGTGTGTCCGTGTATATTGTGTCTATGTGTGTGTGTCCCTGTATATTGTGTCTATGTGTGTGTGTCCCTGTATATTGTGTCTATGTGTGTGTGTCCCTGTATATTGTGTCTATGTGTGTGTGTGTCCCTGCATATTGTGTCTATGTGTGTGTGTCCCTGTATATTGTGTCAATGTGTGTGTGTCCCTGCATATTGTGTCTATGTGTGTGTGTCCCTGCATATTGTGTCAATGTGTGTGTGTCCCTGTATATTGTGTCTATGTGTGTGTGTCCCTGTATATTGTGTCTATGTGTGTGTGTCCCTGCATATTGTGTCTATGTGTGTGTGTCTATGTGTGTGTGTCCCTGTATATTGTGTCTATGTGTGTGTGTCCCTGCATATTGTGTCTATGTATGTGTGTCCCTGCATATTGTGTCTATGTGTGTGTGTCCCTGTATATTGTGTCTATGTGTGTGTGTCCCTGTATATTGTGTCTATGTGTGTGTGTCCCTGTATATTGTGTATATGTGTGTGTGTCCCTGTATATTGTGTCTATGTGTGTGTGTGTCCCTGTATATTGTGTCTATGTGTGTGTGTCCCTGTATATTGTGTCTATGTGTGTGTGTCCCTGTATATTGTGTCTATGTGTGTGTGTGTCCCTGTATATTGTGTCTATGTGTGTGTGTCCCTGTATATTGTGTCTGTGTGTGTGTCCCTGCATATTGTGTCTACGTGTGTGTGTCCCTGCATATTGTGTCTATGTGTGTGTGTCCCTGTATATTGTGTCTATGTGTGTGTGTCCCTGTATATTGTGTCTATGTGTGTGTGTCCCTGTATATTGTGTCTATGTGTGTGTGTCCCTGTATATTGTGTCTATGTGTGTGTGTCCCTGTATATTGTGTCTATGTGTGTGTGTCCCTGTATATTGTGTCTATGTGTGTGTGTCCCTGTATATTGTGTCTATGTGTGTGTGTCCCTGTATATTGTGTCTATGTGTGTGTGTCCCTGTATATTGTGTCTATGTGTGTGTGTCCCTGTATATTGTGTCTATGTGTGTGTCCCTGTATATTGTGTCTATGTGTGTGTGTCCCTGTATATTGTGTCTATGTGTGTGTGTCCCTGTATATTGTGTCTATGTGTGTGTGTCCCTGTATATTGTGTCTGTGTGTGTGTCCCTGTATATAGTGTCTATGTGTGTGTGTCCCTGTATATTGTGTCTATGTGTGTGTGTCCCTGTATATTGTGTCTATGTGTGTGTGTCCCTGTATATTGTGTCTATGTGTGTGTGTGTCCCTGCATATTGTGTCTATGTGTGTGTGTCCCTGTATATTGTGTCAATGTGTGTGTGTCCCTGCATATTGTGTCTATGTGTGTGTGTCCCTGCATATTGTGTCAATGTGTGTGTGTCCCTGTATATTGTGTCTATGTGTGTGTGTCCCTGTATATTGTGTCTATGTGTGTGTGTGTCCCTGCATATTGTGTCTATGTGTGTGTGTCTATGTGTGTGTGTCCCTGTATATTGTGTCTATGTGTGTGTGTCCCTGCATATTGTGTCTATGTATGTGTGTCCCTGCATATTGTGTCTATGTGTGTGTGTCCCTGTATATTGTGTCTATGTGTGTGTGTCCCTGTATATTGTGTCTATGTGTGTGTGTCCCTGTATATTGTGTCTATGTGTGTGTGTCCGTGTATATTGTGTCTATGTGTGTGTGTCCCTGTATATTGTGTCTATGTGTGTGTGTCCCTGTATATTGTGTCTATGTGTGTGTGTCCCTGTATATTGTGTCTATGTGTGTGTGTCCCTGTATATTGTGTCTATGTGTGTGTGTCCCTGTATATTGTGTCAATGTGTGTGTGTCCCTGCATATTGTGTCTATGTGTGTGTGTCCCTGCATATTGTGTCAATGTGTGTGTGTCCCTGTATATTGTGTCTATGTGTGTGTGTCCCTGTATATTGTGTCTATGTGTGTGTGTGTCCCTGCATATTGTGTCTATGTGTGTGTGTCTATGTGTGTGTCCCTGTATATTGTGTCTATGTGTGTGTGTCCCTGCATATTGTGTCTATGTATGTGTGTCCCTGCATATTGTGTCTATGTGTGTGTGTCCCTGTATATTGTGTCTATGTGTGTGTGTCCCTGTATATTGTGTCTATGTGTGTGTGTCCCTGTATATTGTGTATATGTGTGTGTCCCTGTATATTGTGTCTATGTGTGTGTGTGTCCCTGTATATTGTGTCTATGTGTGTGTGTCCCTGTATATTGTGTCTATGTGTGTGTGTCCCTGTATATTGTGTCTATGTGTGTGTGTGTCCCTGTATATTGTGTCTATGTGTGTGTGTCCCTGTATATTGTGTCTGTGTGTGTGTCCCTGCATATTGTGTCTACGTGTGTGTGTCCCTGCATATTGTGTCTATGTGTGTGTGTCCCTGTATATTGTGTCTATGTGTGTGTGTCCCTGTATATTGTGTCTATGTGTGTGTGTCCCTGTATATTGTGTCTATGTGTGTGTGTCCCTGTATATTGTGTCTATGTGTGTGTGTCCCTGTATATTGTGTCTATGTGTGTGTGTCCCTGTATATTGTGTCTATGTGTGTGTGTCCCTGTATATTGTGTCTATGTGTGTGTGTCCCTGTATATTGTGTCTGTGTGTGTGTGTGTCCCTGTATATTGTGTCTATGTGTGTGTGTCCCTGTATATTGTGTCTATGTGTGTGTCCCTGTATATTGTGTCTATGTGTGTGTGTCCCTGTATATTGTGTCTATGTGTGTGTGTCCCTGTATATTGTGTCTATGTGTGTGTGTCCCTGTATATTGTGTCTGTGTGTGTGTGTCCCTGTATATAGTGTCTATGTGTGTGTGTCCCTGTATATTGTGTCTATGTGTGTGTGTCCCTGTATATTGTGTCTATGTGTGTGTGTCCCTGTATATTGTGTCTATGTGTGTGTGTGTCCCTGCATATTGTGTCTATGTGTGTGTGTCCCTGTATATTGTGTCAATGTGTGTGTGTCCCTGCATATTGTGTCTATGTGTGTGTGTCCCTGCATATTGTGTCAATGTGTGTGTGTCCCTGTATATTGTGTCTATGTGTGTGTGTCCCTGTATATTGTGTCTATGTGTGTGTGTGTCCCTGCATATTGTGTCTATGTGTGTGTGTCTATGTGTGTGTGTCCCTGTATATTGTGTCTATGTGTGTGTGTCCCTGCATATTGTGTCTATGTATGTGTGTCCCTGCATATTGTGTCTATGTGTGTGTGTCCCTGTATATTGTGTCTATGTGTGTGTGTCCCTGTATATTGTGTCTATGTGTGTGTGTCCCTGTATATTGTGTCTATGTGTGTGTGTCCGTGTATTGTGTCTATGTGTGTGTGTCCCTGTATATTGTGTCTATGTGTGTGTGTCCCTGTATATTGTGTCTATGTGTGTGTGTCCCTGTATATTGTGTCTATGTGTGTGTGTGTCCCTGCATATTGTGTCTATGTGTGTGTGTCCCTGTATATTGTGTCAATGTGTGTGTGTCCCTGCATATTGTGTCTATGTGTGTGTGTCCCTGCATATTGTGTCAATGTGTGTGTGTCCCTGTATATTGTGTCTATGTGTGTGTGTCCCTGTATATTGTGTCTATGTGTGTGTGTGTCCCTGCATATTGTGTCTATGTGTGTGTGTCTATGTGTGTGTGTCCCTGTATATTGTGTCTATGTGTGTGTGTCCCTGCATATTGTGTCTATGTATGTGTGTCCCTGCATATTGTGTCTATGTGTGTGTGTCCCTGTATATTGTGTCTATGTGTGTGTGTCCCTGTATATTGTGTCTATGTGTGTGTGTCCCTGTATATTGTGTATATGTGTGTGTGTCCCTGTATATTGTGTCTATGTGTGTGTGTGTCCCTGTATATTGTGTCTATGTGTGTGTGTCCCTGTATATTGTGTCTATGTGTGTGTGTCCCTGTATATTGTGTCTATGTGTGTGTGTGTCCCTGTATATTGTGTCTATGTGTGTGTGTCCCTGTATATTGTGTCTGTGTGTGTGTCCCTGCATATTGTGTCTACGTGTGTGTGTCCCTGCATATTGTGTCTATGTGTGTGTGTCCCTGTATATTGTGTCTATGTGTGTGTGTCCCTGTATATTGTGTCTATGTGTGTGTGTCCCTGTATATTGTGTCTATGTGTGTGTGTCCCTGTATATTGTGTCTATGTGTGTGTGTCCCTGTATATTGTGTCTATGTGTGTGTGTCCCTGTATATTGTGTCTATGTGTGTGTGTCCCTGTATATTGTGTCTATGTGTGTGTGTCCCTGTATATTGTGTCTGTGTGTGTGTGTCCCTGTATATAGTGTCTATGTGTGTGTGTCCCTGTATATTGTGTCTATGTGTGTGTGTCCCTGTATATTGTGTCTATGTGTGTGTGTCCCTGTATATTGTGTCTATGTGTGTGTCCCTGTATATTGTGTCTATGTGTGTGTCCCTGTATATTGTGTCTATGTGTGTGTGTCCCTGTATATTGTGTATATGTGTGTGTGTCCCTGTATATTGTGTCTATGTGTGTGTGTGTCCCTGTATATTGTGTCTATGTGTGTGTGTCCCTGTATATTGTGTCTATGTGTGTCCCTGTATATTGTGTCTATGTGTGTGTGTCCCTGTATATTGTGTCTATGTGTGTGTGTCCCTGTATATTGTGTCTGTGTGTGTGTCCCTGCATATTGTGTCTACGTGTGTGTGTCCCTGCATATTGTGTCTACGTGTGTGTGTCCCTGTATATTGTGTCTATGTGTGTGTCCCTGTATATTGTGTCTATGTGTGTGTGTCCCTGTATATTGTGTCTATGTGTGTGTCCCTGTATATTGTGTCTATGTGTGTGTCCCTGTATATTGTGTCTATGTGTGTGTGTCCCTGTATATTGTGTATATGTGTGTGTGTCCCTGTATATTGTGTCTATGTGTGTGTGTCCCTGTATATTGTGTCTATGTGTGTGTGTCCCTGTATATTGTGTCTGTGTGTGTGTGTCCCTGTATATAGTGTCTATGTGTGTGTGTCCCTGTATATTGTGTCTATGTGTGTGTGTCCCTGTATATTGTGTCTATGTGTGTGTCCCTGTATATTGTGTCTATGTGTGTGTGTCCCTGTATATTGTGTCTATGTGTGTGTGTCCCTGTATATTGTGTCTATGTGTGTGTGTCCCTGTATATTGTGTCTGTGTGTGTGTGTCCCTGTATATAGTGTCTATGTGTGTGTGTCCCTGTATATTGTGTCTATGTGTGTGTGTGTCCCTGTATATTGTGTCTATGTGTGTGTGTCCCTGTATATTGTGTCTATGTGTGTGTGTCCCTGTATATTGTGTCTATGTGTGTGTGTGTCCCTGTATATTGTGTCTATGTGTGTGTGTCCCTGTATATTGTGTCTGTGTGTGTGTCCCTGCATATTGTGTCTACGTGTGTGTGTCCCTGCATATTGTGTCTATGTGTGTGTGTCCCTGTATATTGTGTCTATGTGTGTGTGTCCCTGTATATTGTGTCTATGTGTGTGTGTCCCTGTATATTGTGTCTATGTGTGTGTGTCCCTGTATATTGTGTCTATGTGTGTGTGTCCCTGTATATTGTGTCTATGTGTGTGTGTCCCTGTATATTGTGTCTATGTGTGTGTGTGTCCCTGTATATTGTGTCTATGTGTGTGTGTCCCTGTATTGTGTCTATGTGTGTGTGTCCCTGTATATTGTGTCTGTGTGTGTGTGTCCCTGTATATAGTGTCTATGTGTGTGTGTCCCTGTATATTGTGTCTATGTGTGTGTGTCCCTGTATATTGTGTCTATGTGTGTGTGTCCCTGTATATTGTGTCTATGTGTGTGTCCCTGTATATTGTGTCTATGTGTGTGTCCCTGTGTGTCTATGTGTGTGTGTCCCTGTATATTGTGTATATGTGTGTGTGTCCCTGTATATTGTGTCTATGTGTGTGTGTCCCCTGTATATTGTGTCTATGTGTGTGTGTCCCTGTATATTGTGTCTATGTGTGTGTGTCCCTGTATATTGTGTCTATGTGTGTGTGTGTCCCTGTATATTGTGTCTATGTGTGTGTGTCCCTGTATATTGTGTCTGTGTGTGTGTCCCTGTATATTGTGTCTACGTGTGTGTGTCCCTGCATATTGTGTCTATGTGTGTGTGTCCCTGTATATTGTGTCTATGTGTGTGTGTCCCTGTATATTGTGTCTATGTGTGTGTGTCCCTGCATATTGTGTCTATGTGTGTGTGTCCCTGTATATTGTGTCTATGTGTGTGTGTCCCTGTATATAGTGTCTATGTGTGTGTGTCCCTGTATATTGTGTCTATGTGTGTGTGTCCCTGTATATAGTGTCTATGTGTGTGTGTCCCTGTATATTGTGTCTATGTGTGTGTGTCCCTGTATATAGTGTCTATGTGTGTGTCCCTGTATATTGTGTCTATGTGTGTGTGTCCCTGTATATAGTGTCTATGTGTGTGTGTCCCTGTATATTGTGTCTATATGTGTGTGTCCCTGTATATTGTGTCTATGTGTGTGTGTCCCTGCATATTGTGTCTATGTGTGTGTGTCCCTGTATATTGTGTCTATGTGTGTGTGTCCCTGTATATTGTGTATATGTGTGTGTGTCCCTGTATATTGTGTCTATGTGTGTGTGTGTCCCTGTATATTGTGTCTATGTGTGTGTGTCCCTGTATATTGTGTCTATGTGTGTGTGTCCCTGTATATTGTGTCTATGTGTGTGTGTGTCCCTGTATATTGTGTCTATGTGTGTGTGTCCCTGTATATTGTGTCTGTGTGTGTGTCCCTGCATATTGTGTCTACGTGTGTGTGTCCCTGCATATTGTGTCTATGTGTGTGTGTCCCTGTATATTGTGTCTATGTGTGTGTGTCCCTGTATATTGTGTCTATGTGTGTGTGTCCCTGCATATTGTGTCTATGTGTGTGTGTCCCTGTATATTGTGTCTATGTGTGTGTGTCCCTGTATATAGTGTCTATGTGTGTGTGTCCCTGTATATTGTGTCTATGTGTGTGTGTGTCCCTGTATATAGTGTCTATGTGTGTGTGTCCCTGTATATTGTGTCTATGTGTGTGTGTGTCCCTGTATATAGTGTCTATGTGTGTGTGTCCCTGTATATTGTGTCTATGTGTGTGTGTCCCTGTATATAGTGTCTATGTGTGTGTGTCCCTGTATATTGTGTCTATATGTGTGTGTCCCTGTATATTGTGTCTATGTGTGTGTCCCTGCATATTGTGTCTATGTGTGTGTGTCCCTGTATATTGTGTCTATGTGTGTGTGTCCCTGTATATTGTGTCTATGTGTGTGTCCCTGTATATTGTGTCTATGTGTGTGTGTCCCTGTATATTGTGTCTATGTGTGTGTGTGTCCCTGCATATTGTGTCTATGTGTGTGTGTCCCTGTATATTGTGTCAATGTGTGTGTGTCCCTGCATATTGTGTCTATGTGTGTGTGTCCCTGCATATTGTGTCAATGTGTGTGTGTCCCTGTATATTGTGTCTATGTGTGTGTGTCCCTGTATATTGTGTCTATGTGTGTGTGTCCCTGCATATTGTGTCTATGTGTGTGTGTCTATGTGTGTGTCCCTGTATATTGTGTCTATGTGTGTGTGTCCCTGCATATTGTGTCTATGTGTGTGTGTCCCTGCATATTGTGTCTATGTGTGTGTGTCCCTGTATATTGTGTCTATGTGTGTGTCCCTGTATATTGTGTCTATGTGTGTGTGTCCCTGTATATTGTGTCTATGTGTGTGTGTCCGTGTATATTGTGTCTATGTGTGTGTGTCCCTGTATATTGTGTCTATGTGTGTGTGTCCCTGTATATTGTGTCTATGTGTGTGTGTCCCTGTATATTGTGTCTATGTGTGTGTGTCCCTGCATATTGTGTCTATGTGTGTGTGTCCCTGTATATTGTGTCAATGTGTGTGTGTCCCTGCATATTGTGTCTATGTGTGTGTGTCCCTGCATATTGTGTCAATGTGTGTGTGTCCCTGTATATTGTGTCTATGTGTGTGTGTCCCTGTATATTGTGTCTATGTGTGTGTGTCCCTGCATATTGTGTCTATGTGTGTGTGTCTATGTGTGTGTGTCCCTGTATATTGTGTCTATGTGTGTGTGTCCCTGCATATTGTGTCTATGTATGTGTGTCCCTGCATATTGTGTCTATGTGTGTGTGTCCCTGTATATTGTGTCTATGTGTGTGTGTCCCTGTATATTGTGTCTATGTGTGTGTGTCCCTGTATATAGTGTATATGTGTGTGTGTCCCTGTATATTGTGTCTATGTGTGTGTGTGTCCCTGTATATTGTGTCTATGTGTGTGTGTCCCTGTATATTGTGTCTATGTGTGTGTCCCTGTATATTGTGTCTATGTGTGTGTGTGTCCCTGTATATTGTGTCTATGTGTGTGTGTCCCTGTATATTGTGTCTGTGTGTGTGTCCCTGCATATTGTGTCTACGTGTGTGTGTCCCTGCATATTGTGTCTATGTGTGTGTGTCCCTGTATATTGTGTCTATGTGTGTGTGTCCCTGTATATTGTGTCTATGTGTGTGTGTCCCTGTATATTGTGTCTATGTGTGTGTGTCCCTGTATATTGTGTCTATGTGTGTGTGTCCCTGTATATTGTGTCTATGTGTGTGTGTCCCTGTATATTGTGTCTATGTGTGTGTGTCCCTGTATATTGTGTCTATGTGTGTGTCCCTGTATATTGTGTCTGTGTGTGTGTGTCCCTGTATATTGTGTCTATGTGTGTGTGTCCCTGTATATTGTGTCTATGTGTGTGTCCCTGTATATTGTGTCTATGTGTGTGTGTCCCTGTATATTGTGTCTATGTGTGTGTGTCCCTGTATATTGTGTCTATGTGTGTGTGTCCCTGTATATTGTGTCTGTGTGTGTGTGTCCCTGTATATAGTGTCTATGTGTGTGTGTCCCTGTATATTGTGTCTATGTGTGTGTGTCCCTGTATATTGTGTCTATGTGTGTGTGTCCCTGTATATTGTGTCTATGTGTGTGTGTGTCCCTGCATATTGTGTCTATGTGTGTGTCCCTGTATATTGTGTCAATGTGTGTGTGTCCCTGCATATTGTGTCTATGTGTGTGTGTCCCTGCATATTGTGTCAATGTGTGTGTGTCCCTGTATATTGTGTCTATGTGTGTGTGTCCCTGTATATTGTGTCTATGTGTGTGTGTGTCCCTGCATATTGTGTCTATGTGTGTGTGTCTATGTGTGTGTGTCCCTGTATATTGTGTCTATGTGTGTGTGTCCCTGCATATTGTGTCTATGTATGTGTGTCCCTGCATATTGTGTCTATGTGTGTGTGTCCCTGTATATTGTGTCTATGTGTGTGTGTCCCTGTATATTGTGTCTATGTGTGTGTGTCCCTGTATATTGTGTCTATGTGTGTGTGTCCGTGTATATTGTGTCTATGTGTGTGTGTCCCTGTATATTGTGTCTATGTGTGTGTGTCCCTGTATATTGTGTCTATGTGTGTGTGTCCCTGTATATTGTGTCTATGTGTGTGTGTGTCCCTGCATATTGTGTCTATGTGTGTGTCCCTGTATATTGTGTCAATGTGTGTGTGTCCCTGCATATTGTGTCTATGTGTGTGTGTCCCTGCATATTGTGTCAATGTGTGTGTGTCCCTGTATATTGTGTCTATGTGTGTGTGTCCCTGTATATTGTGTCTATGTGTGTGTGTGTCCCTGCATATTGTGTCTATGTGTGTGTGTCTATGTGTGTGTGTGTCCCTGTATATTGTGTCTATGTGTGTGTGTCCCTGCATATTGTGTCTATGTATGTGTGTCCCTGCATATTGTGTCTATGTGTGTGTGTCCCTGTATATTGTGTCTATGTGTGTGTGTCCCTGTATATTGTGTCTATGTGTGTGTGTCCCTGTATATTGTGTATATGTGTGTGTGTCCCTGTATATTGTGTCTATGTGTGTGTGTGTCCCTGTATATTGTGTCTATGTGTGTGTGTCCCTGTATATTGTGTCTATGTGTGTGTGTCCCTGTATATTGTGTCTATGTGTGTGTGTGTCCCTGTATATTGTGTCTATGTGTGTGTGTCCCTGTATATTGTGTCTGTGTGTGTGTCCCTGCATATTGTGTCTACGTGTGTGTGTCCCTGCATATTGTGTCTATGTGTGTGTGTCCCTGTATATTGTGTCTATGTGTGTGTGTCCCTGTATATTGTGTCTATGTGTGTGTGTCCCTGTATATTGTGTCTATGTGTGTGTGTCCCTGTATATTGTGTCTATGTGTGTGTGTCCCTGTATATTGTGTCTATGTGTGTGTGTCCCTGTATATTGTGTCTATGTGTGTGTGTCCCTGTATATTGTGTCTATGTGTGTGTGTCCCTGTATATTGTGTCTGTGTGTGTGTGTGTCCCTGTATATTGTGTCTATGTGTGTGTGTCCCTGTATATTGTGTCTATGTGTGTGTCCCTGTATATTGTGTCTATGTGTGTGTGTCCCTGTATATTGTGTCTATGTGTGTGTGTCCCTGTATATTGTGTCTATGTGTGTGTGTCCCTGTATATTGTGTCTGTGTGTGTGTCCCTGTATATAGTGTCTATGTGTGTGTGTCCCTGTATATTGTGTCTATGTGTGTGTGTCCCTGTATATTGTGTCTATGTGTGTGTGTCCCTGTATATTGTGTCTATGTGTGTGTGTCCCTGCATATTGTGTCTATGTGTGTGTGTCCCTGTATATTGTGTCAATGTGTGTCCCTGCATATTGTGTCTATGTGTGTGTGTCCCTGCATATTGTGTCAATGTGTGTGTGTCCCTGTATATTGTGTCTATGTGTGTGTGTCCCTGTATATTGTGTCTATGTGTGTGTGTGTCCCTGCATATTGTGTCTATGTGTGTGTGTCTATGTGTGTGTGTCCCTGTATATTGTGTCTATGTGTGTGTGTCCCTGCATATTGTGTCTATGTATGTGTGTCCCTGCATATTGTGTCTATGTGTGTGTGTCCCTGTATATTGTGTCTATGTGTGTGTGTCCCTGTATATTGTGTCTATGTGTGTGTGTCCCTGTATATTGTGTCTATGTGTGTGTGTCCGTGTATATTGTGTCTATGTGTGTGTGTCCCTGTATATTGTGTCTATGTGTGTGTGTCCCTGTATATTGTGTCTATGTGTGTGTGTCCCTGTATATTGTGTCTATGTGTGTGTGTGTCCCTGCATATTGTGTCTATGTGTGTGTGTCCCTGTATATTGTGTCAATGTGTGTGTGTCCCTGCATATTGTGTCTATGTGTGTGTGTCCCTGCATATTGTGTCAATGTGTGTGTGTCCCTGTATATTGTGTCTATGTGTGTGTGTCCCTGTATATTGTGTCTATGTGTGTGTGTGTCCCTGCATATTGTGTCTATGTGTGTGTGTGTCTATGTGTGTGTGTCCCTGTATATTGTGTCTATGTGTGTGTGTCCCTGCATATTGTGTCTATGTATGTGTGTCCCTGCATATTGTGTCTATGTGTGTGTGTCCCTGTATATTGTGTCTATGTGTGTGTGTCCCTGTATATTGTGTCTATGTGTGTGTGTCCCTGTATATTGTGTATATGTGTGTGTGTCCCTGTATATTGTGTCTATGTGTGTGTGTGTGTCCTGTATATTGTGTCTATGTGTGTGTGTCCCTGTATATTGTGTCTATGTGTGTGTGTCCCTGTATATTGTGTCTATGTGTGTGTGTGTCCCTGTATATTGTGTCTATGTGTGTGTGTCCCTGTATATTGTGTCTGTGTGTGTGTCCCTGCATATTGTGTCTACGTGTGTGTGTCCCTGCATATTGTGTCTATGTGTGTGTGTCCCTGTATATTGTGTCTATGTGTGTGTGTCCCTGTATATTGTGTCTATGTGTGTGTGTCCCTGTATATTGTGTCTATGTGTGTGTGTCCCTGTATATTGTGTCTATGTGTGTGTGTCCCTGTATATTGTGTCTATGTGTGTGTGTCCCTGTATATTGTGTCTATGTGTGTGTGTCCCTGTATATTGTGTCTATGTGTGTGTGTCCCTGTATATTGTGTCTATGTGTGTGTGTCCCTGTATATTGTGTCTATGTGTGTGTGTGTCCCTGTATATAGTGTCTATGTGTGTGTGTCCTGTATATTGTGTCTGTGTGTGTGTCCCTGTATATTGTGTCTATGTGTGTGTGTGTCCTGTATATTGTGTCTATGTGTGTGTCCCTGTATATTGTGTCTATGTGTGTGTCCCTGTATATTGTGTCTATGTGTGTGTGTCCCTGTATATTGTGTCTATGTGTGTGTGTCCCTGTATATTGTGTCTATGTGTGTGTCCCTGTATATTGTGTCTATGTGTGTGTGTCCCTGTATATTGTGTCTATGTGTGTGTGTCCCTGTATATTGTGTCTATGTGTGTGTGTCCCTGTATATTGTGTCTATGTGTGTGTGTCCCTGTATATTGTGTCTGTGTGTGTGTCCCTGCATATTGTGTCTATGTGTGTGTCCCTGTATATTGTGTCTATGTGTGTGTGTCCCTGTATATTGTGTCTATGTGTGTGTGTCCTGTATATTGTGTCTATGTGTGTGTGTCCCTGTATATTGTGTCTATGTGTGTGTGTCCCCTGTATATTGTGTCTATGTGTGTGTGTCCTGTATATTGTGTCTATGTGTGTGTCCCTGTATATTGTGTCTATGTGTGTGTGTCCCTGTATATTGTGTCTATGTGTGTGTGTCCTGTATATTGTGTCTGTGTGTGTGTGTCCCTGTATATTGTGTCTATGTGTGTGTGTCCCTGTATATTGTGTCTATGTGTGTGTGTCCCTGTATATTGTGTCTATGTGTGTGTGTCCCTGTATTGTGTCTATGTGTGTGTGTCCCTGTATATTGTGTCTATGTGTCCCTGTATATTGTGTCTATGTGTGTGTGTCCCTGTATATTGTGTCTGTGTGTGTGTGTCCCTGTATATTGTGTCTATGTGTGTGTGTCCCTGTATATTGTGTCTATGTGTGTGTGTCCCTGTATATTGTGTCTATGTGTGTGTGTCCCTGTATATTGTGTCTATGTGTGTGTGTCCCTGTATATTGTGTCTATGTGTGTGTGTCCCTGTATATTGTGTCTATGTGTGTGTGTCCCTGTATATTGTGTCTATGTGTGTGTGTCCCTGTATATTGTGTCTATGTGTGTGTGTCCCTGTATATTGTGTCTATGTGTGTGTGTCCCTGTATATTGTGTCTATGTGTGTGTGTCCCTGTATATTGTGTCTATGTGTGTGTGTCCCTGTATATTGTGTCTATGTGTGTGTGTCCCTGTATATTGTGTCTATGTGTGTGTCCCTGTATATTGTGTCTATGTGTGTGTGTCCCTGTATATTGTGTCTATGTGTGTGTGTGTCCCTGTATATTGTGTCTATGTGTGTGTGTCCCTGTATATTGTGTCTATGTGTGTGTGTCCCTGTATATTGTGTCTGTGTGTGTGTGTCCCTGTATATGTGTGTCTATTGTGTGTGTGTCCCTGTATATTGTGTCTATGTGTGTGTGTCCCTGTATATTGTGTCTATGTGTGTGTGTCCCTGTATATTGTGTCTATGTGTCTACGTGTGTGTCCCTGCATATTGTGTCTATGTGTGTGTCCCTGTATATTGTGTCTATGTGTGTGTGTCCCTGTGTGTCTATGTGTGTGTGTCCCTGCATATTGTGTCTATGTGTGTGTGTGTGTCCCTGTATATTGTGTCTATGTGTGTGTGTCCCTGTGTGTCTACGTGTGTGTGTCCCTGTATATTGTGTCTATGTGTGTGTGTCCCTGTATATTGTGTCTATGTGTGTGTGTCCCTGTATATTGTGTCTATGTGTGTGTGTGTCCCTGTATATTGTGTCTATGTGTGTGTGTCCCTGTATATTGTGTCTATGTGTGTGTGTCCCTGTATATAGTAGTGTCTATGTGTGTGTGTCCCTGTATATTGTGTCTATGTGTGTGTGTCCCTGTATATTGTGTCTATGTGTGTGTGTCCCTGTATATTGTGTCTATGTGTGTGTGTCCCTGTATATTGTGTCTATGTGTGTGTGTCCCTGTATATTGTGTCTATGTGTGTGTGTCCCTGTATATTGTGTCTATGTGTGTGTGTCCCTGTATATTGTGTCTATGTGTGTGTGTCCCTGTATATTGTGTCTATGTGTGTGTGTCCCTGTATATTGTGTCCTATATTGTGTGTGTGTGTCCCTGTATATTGTGTCTATGTGTGTGTGTCCTGTATATTGTGTCTGTGTGTGTGTCCCTGCATATTGTGTCTACGTGTGTGTGTCCCTGCATATTGTGTCTATGTGTGTGTGTCCCTGTATATTGTGTCTATGTGTGTGTGTCCCTGTATATTGTGTCTATGTGTGTGTGTCCCTGCATATTGTGTCTATGTGTGTGTGTCCCTGTATATTGTGTCTATGTGTGTGTGTCCCTGTATATAGTGTCTATGTGTGTGTGTCCCTGTATATTGTGTCTATGTGTGTGTGTGTCCCTGTATATAGTGTCTATGTGTGTGTGTCCCTGTATATTGTGTCTATGTGTGTGTGTGTCCCTGTATATAGTGTCTATGTGTGTGTGTCCCTGTATATTGTGTCTATGTGTGTGTGTGTCCCTGTATATAGTGTCTATGTGTGTGTGTCCCTGTATATTGTGTCTATATGTGTGTGTCCCTGTATATTGTGTCTATGTGTGTGTGTCCCTGCATATTGTGTCTATGTGTGTGTGTCCCTGTATATTGTGTCTATGTGTGTGTGTCCCTGTATATTGTGTCTATGTGTGTGTGTCCCTGTATATTGTGTCTATGTGTGTGTGTCCCTGTATATTGTGTCTATGTGTGTGTGTCCCTGCATATTGTGTCTATGTGTGTGTGTCCCTGTATATTGTGTCTATGTGTGTGTGTCCCTGTATATAGTGTCTATGTGTGTGTGTCCCTGTATATTGTGTCTATGTGTGTGTGTGTCCCTGTATATAGTGTCTATGTGTGTGTGTCCCTGTATATTGTGTCTATGTGTGTGTGTGTCCCTGTATATAGTGTCTATGTGTGTGTGTCCCTGTATATTGTGTCTATGTGTGTGTGTGTCCCTGTATATAGTGTCTATGTGTGTGTGTCCCTGTATATTGTGTCTATATGTGTGTGTCCCTGTATATTGTGTCTATGTGTGTGTGTCCCTGCATATTGTGTCTATGTGTGTGTGTCCCTGTATATTGTGTCTATGTGTGTGTGTCCCTGTATATTGTGTCTATGTGTGTGTGTCCCTGTATATTGTGTCTATGTGTGTGTGTCCCTGCACAGCCTATCTGTTTCCTCTGTCTTTTCAGGACATGCTTCCCTACATTTCTTGTACTCACAGGAAAACTTCGTAAAGGTTCATTCATGCTTTTAAGCTGTAACAAAGCTTCATACTGGTTGGCTTTAAAGTGTTACCATGAGTTTTTCTTCTTTATCTCTCTATCAAGCCCCAGCTCTTGAACACAATCTCCCCCCTCTTTAACACCTCTCCTTTCATCCCTTCTTTTCTTTCCTTCCCTCCTCTGAAACATCTGTCTTTTCTTTCCTTGTTCATGTCCCTTCTGTAGCTCAGCAGTAGATGTCTCTGATTGTCACGGTGAGCTGAGCTGGTTAAGAGATCAACGTTTCCGATCCAATAGGCAGGCTGGGCGCCTGTGGACATCAATTACCTGTGTGTGTGGTGTGTGGTGTGTGTGTGTGGTGTCTGTGTGTGTGTGGTGTGTGTGTGTGTGTGTGTGTCTGTGTGTGTGTGTGTGTGTGTGTGTCTGTGTGTGGTGTGTGTGTGTGTCTGTGTGTGGTGTGTGTGTCTGTGTGTGGTGTGTGTGTGTGTCTGTGTGTGGTGTGTGTGTGTGTTTGTGTCGCCATGCTGAAACAAGTGGCTCCTATTAACCCTGCTGTGTTCCTTCAGCTGGCGGAACACTTCCATTACCCAGACTCCTCTTGGTGAAGATTGAGAGGTAATTTCTAGGCGGGAATCAGGAGGCGTACAGTACGGTACGGTAAGCCCTGCCGGACAGAGGCGGTGTGCGGCAACACTCCTGGAGATAGCTACTTCCTTTTGCCTTCGAATGCAGCTAGGATCTAATGAATTTCCGCTTATCATGTTGCTTGGATCAAAGAAATGGAAAGGGTATGCAACGGAAGAGAGACACAAACATTTTTGCTCACCTACTTGTCAGGGGATCTGGTTTCAAATGAGTTGGCATATTTCCCTCTTTACTTCTGTGTCACGGGCTTGTGGTGTGGTTGAGTTGATCTGAAAGAGGAGGTACTGCTGTTCTCACCTTTCCCTGACCTGATTATAGCCTTCTAGGCTATTGCTGTGAAAGGGAAAAAAACAACCATATTGTAGCAGGCCCATCTGTTCAGAGACATCCCTTAGGCTGTGTCCCACATGGCATCCTATTCCCTTTCATTTTATAGTGTAAAGGAAAGGAGGAATATAAAGAGTATAGAACGGGGAATATGGTGCCATTTGGGACACAGTCTTATTAACTTTAATGATGTAGAGTACGTTTACAGCCCTGCAGTGACGAACGGCTTTGTTGTGTTTCACTATCTTTATTAATGTCATTGTTGTGGCTTTTACACTTCTCCCAATAGATATCTGAAATACAGTATCTATTATGAATTCACAACCTAATGTAAACCCCTCAGCTCACATCATTTCCATCAGGAGATGATTTTCTCCACAACAGAGGATGAATTGAATGAAAGCTAGAAATAAAATTAAATGGAATCTCCTTTCCACGCAGATGGTATATTGTTCTGTTGATACTGAATAGATGTTGAGCTGATTGCACCTAATCTACAGGCACTTGTGTTTCCTTTATGACCCAAAGCAGGTCGAGTAAGACCTGTGTGTGTGTGTGTGTGCGTGCGTGCATGCGTGCGTGCGCGTGCCATAGCAGGCGGAGATATAATACGAGCCAACGATGAGCTGAACGGTATTGATCAGAAGAGTCCTTGAGCGGACTTTCAAGGCTCAGTATCCATCTCAATAGGAACCACAAGGAGCTAACATTCCCAATCACAATCAAAGACAAGAA
Organism: Oncorhynchus nerka; assembly: GCF_034236695.1. Lineage (NCBI taxonomy): Eukaryota > Metazoa > Chordata > Actinopteri > Salmoniformes > Salmonidae > Oncorhynchus > Oncorhynchus nerka. Next base: position 28,011,436 of record NC_088402.1, read on the forward strand.
CAATGCTCAGAATCATACACCGGAATGTAACAAACATAATTCCCATGATTTATCTGTCTGTGCTGTAAGTGAGCATGGCTTGCTTTGCCTGTCTTTCACCAGGCTCAGGCAGTCGTCATGCCTGTGGGTAGTAACTAACCAAAACTTGAAAAGCCCCATATTGTGCGCTTTGCCAAATGGGAATTCTGGGATGCGGAATGCGCCAGGGTATCAGCATTTGATTGGTGTTAAAGCTGCGTGACTGGCAGAACAGAACGAGGAAGGGGTTGCTATGTAGCCGAACTAGAGGTTCCCCTGTCTCCGGGAAGGAATGTGGAACGTAGAGCACTCATTGGCTTGGAGTGCTGGGCTGAAGATTCCGGGGGTCGCGGTGGTTGTGGTGTGGGGGCACATGTTGGGGGAGGGGGAAAAGGGAGGGAAATGGAAAGACTAAGGAAGATGAAAAAATGCCTTCTCCATGCACTTCTCTTGTTTGTTCATCCCATCCTTCCTCCCTCGTTATCTTTCTAGCCATAATTAAAGGAAGGGACTTAGGATGATTTTTTACGTCTGTCACTTTGGTCTCCTAAGTCTGAAATAAGCTTGAGCCTCCATCAGCTACAAGAAGCACCACCTTTTAGAAAGGATTCCACATACTGAATATATTGATGAACACACTTTGATGTGTCACAGCTTCTCTTGATCTCACCCATATAAACATTATTAATCACATTTCATCCGCTATTCTTTTTTCTTTCTTTTTTGGCACATGGGAATGTGGTTCATGTTTTTTGGCACATGGGAATGTGGTTCATGTTTTTTGGCACATGGGAATGTGGTTCATGTTTTTTGGCACATGGGAATGTGGTTCATGTTTTTTGGCACATGGGAATGTGGTTCATGTTTTTTGGCACATGGGAACGTGGTTCATGGTTTTTGGCACATGGGAACGTGGTTCATGTTTTTTGGCACATGGGAACGTGGTTCATGTTTTTTGGCACATGGGAACGTGGTTCATGTTTTTTGGCACATGGGAACGTGGTTCATGTTTTTTGGCACATGGGAACGTGGTTCATGTTTTCATTTCCAAAATACATCGAATGAAAACTGCACTGAATGTTTCTTTTTTTCCTTGTAAAATATCCTTGTTTCCCCCAATTGTCTTCATCAGCACCTCTCTGTTCCTGAACTTATTTATACTCAGCAGACATGTTGTCGACAGGAACTTTCCCTCGAAGTGACTGAATATCAACCAAAGTGACAAGTAAAGCTTTTCTTAGGCAGAAATCCTTTTTGACACACAAAACAATTGTAGGCCGAGTATGATTGGTGATAATACATGGCACCAGCTCATTCTTGTGAATGACGACCCTCACCTGTTAATTCAAGGTGTGAACTCACATTCATTAACACACCTAGTAACTAGGTCTGGGAAATGCCAGGGACCCCACGGTACAATATTGTCACGAAACATAAGTGCCTTTGCGATATGTATTGAGATTCTCCCCATTTCCATATGTATTAAGATTCAATACTGTGATTTTTATTGCGATTTGATGTTTCAAACATATTGCTCACTAAATGTCTGCTGCAGGGGGACAAGAGAAACCATGAGAAAATGTGTTTTCATCAGTCATGGAAATAAAATAAAAACATGTTGGCTCACTATTTAAAATGAAGATGGACAAGAAGCTATATGAAAAATACCGATTTTGGAGCTAGCGCTAGCTAACGCTACCTAGCCAAAACAATTATCTTACAAAAATCACAATATGTGACTGTATTGACTTTTTCCCCACCACTACTAGTAACACCACTAATGCAACAAATAACCCCATTTCATTATCAACGTACAGAGAGCTGCAACCAGTATGACTTCTAGCCACTTTGCTGGTCGACAGTACATCCGTAAAGAACACTTACTATTTCTATTGTCTGTTTTCTTAACCCCTCCCCTCCTTGCCCCAGCCTGTCAAGCAGAGTTGTATCAGAAATCAATTGGTGGATCTTGTCGGTCCAGGGTAAAGTGGCTGTGACAGCTGTCGAGTCAGCATCTTACCCCTCAATTGTGTGTGTGTGTGCTTGTGTGTGTCTCTCTCTCTGTGTGTGTGAATCTACCCCCATCTCCCCCTAAATTCCACTGGGAATTGAAAACCGACCGTCGGACCGGATGGCGGAGCGAGGGGGGGGATAGGTTGGGCCCTGTTTGTGCAATTAGAAATCAATCAATCAAAAGCAGCATGTGCTGAGATAAGATAAGGGGAATGAGAGAGGGGAGCTGTGTATTCACATTGGGTGTGGATGTGCTGTATGATACGTGGCTGGTGTTTTGACTTTTTTCCTCTTTTTGGGCACAATAAATATTTTCTGTTTTCCCATCGGCTTATGCAAATGTTGATTTGATTTGCGGTGATTTAGAATGTGATGACGCAGGGTGTTGAGTTTCTCCTGCGAATGACAGGGATGAGGGCCTTGTCGGGCATCTGAATGAAATCCTTCCCGTCTGACTCGTTAAAGAAGAAGTGTTCCTCCAGTACGGGGTGAGTAATCTCTGTCCTGATATCTAGAAGCTCTTTTCAGTCATAAGACACAGTGGCAGAAACATTATGTACAAAATAAGTTACAAATAACGCAAAAAAAACACACACAACAGCACAATTGGTTACCGGATCGTAGCCATCTCCTTCGGCGCCATCCGGGGGGATTTAGTCCTCAGCTACCTATACTCCTTTCAGGTACACGTGCACAAGCATTCACACACACTCGCTCTATTTCTCCCATCTCTCTCTCTCTCTCTCTCTCTCTCTCTCTCTCTCTCTCTCTCACTGAGATAGTAGACAGTAAGACGAAAGCCATGGCTGGCTGCCCATACAGTATTGCCACAGACAGTGATATGCTCAATTGTGTGTGTGAAGGACTCCATCTCCTTGCTCTTATGTAAAAGCAGGAACAATTCTGAATGTGTCATTGAGTTGGACATTCAGATCACGTGCCAATCAGTGTCACGCAAGCTTGTCCTTTTGTGTGTGTGTGTGTGTGTGTGTGTTAGATGTTCCAAGCTGTGTCACACAAACCTCTTGGTGTGGTTTCCCAGGCATCGTTTGCTGTCACGGTCACCGGCGGGCGGGTGGCTGCCCCCGTCATGCCAAATCTGTCAAGAAGTAATCAGGAAGGAGATTTCACCAGTCTCACCTTTACAGGTTAGACATGCTCTACAGGACATGGACTATACCACTCTGAGCCTTTTCACTGGAGGAAACAGAGAAGTCTCTGAGATGAGCATGTCTAGGTGGCCATTTATTCAACAGACAGTTGCTGTGTATGCAACCAAGGTGTTCGAAATGAGAAAAAAATGGTGGTCCCCATAGGCAAACTCTTTTTGGTTACAGGTAGAACCCTTTTGGTTCTACCTGGAACCCAAAATGGTTCTTTAAAGGGACAGCCAAAGAAACCTTTTAGGTTCTTGATAGCACCTTTTTCTTTAAGAGTGTAACTCTGCCTGCCTGCTGAGGGATATCTGAATCTCAGATCAGGCTTTGTATAGCAGCTTGAACAGATGTTGTGGTCTAACCCCAGCTAGAGCTCATCCCCTCACTCTGACAGCACAGCCCGAGTGCTTCAGGTGGAGTGCACATGCACCTGACACACACATGTTCCCTGGGCCCTGCCTGCAGACACCTGTCTTCTGTCTCCAAGAAAGGTTTAGAGTTTGGACGAGAGGTAGAATTAGCTTCCTGCTACCACACTACTTCATGTAGACAAGGTCATTACAGCAGGAATCTATTGAACACAGAGGCTGAAAGTCACATGGGGTTTAGCAGTTTCTTGTTCTGAAGGATACAATGGCCAAATGGGAGGGGGGAGGTTAGAATCTCTCTGCCCTCCAACTCCTCTCTCAAGTTCATATTCAAATTGGCATGAAAGGGACAAATCCAAAACCACCTCTCCCTTTCTCTCTCTCAATTCAATTCAAATGGCTTTATTGGCATGGGAAACATGTTTACATTGCCAAAGGAAGTGAAATAGATAGAAAAGTCAACAGTAAACATTACACTCACAAAAGTTACAAGGGAATAGAGACAATTCAAATGTCATATTATATCTATAAACTGTGTTGTAACGATGTGCAAATAGTTAAAGTACAAAATGGGGAAGAAATAAACTGAAATATGGGGTTGTATTTACAATGGTGTTTGTTCTTCACTTGTTGCCCTTTTATTATGGCAACAGTTCACAAATCTGTGGAATTTAAACCAATAGATATGGGAGTTTATCAAAATCTGATTTATTTTTGAATTCTTTGTGGGTCTGTTTAATCTGAGGGAAATACAATGCATTTGGAAAGTATTCAGACCCCTTTCCCTTTTCCATATTTCGTTTTTTTCTAAAATTGATTAAATTACATAAAAACCTTTTTAAGGCGCATGACAACCCGCTTGGAGTTTTCCAAAAGCCACCTAAAGGACTCAGACCATGAGAAACCACATTCTCTGATCTGATAAAACCAAGATTTGGCCTGAATGCCGAGCGTCACGTCTGGAGGAAACCTGGCAACATCACTACGGTGAAGTAAAGTGGTGGCAGCATCATGCTGTGGGGATGTTTTTCAGCAGCAGGGACTGGGAGACTAGTCAGGATCGAGGGAAAGATGTACGGCGCAAAGTAAAGAGATCCTTGATGAAAACCTGCTCCAGAGTGCTCAGGACCTCAGACTGGGGCAACAGTTCACCTTCCAACAGGACAATGACCCTAAGCACACAGCCAAGACAACGCAGGAGTGGCTTTGGAACAAGTCTCTGAATGTCCTTGAGTGGCTCAGCCAGAGCCCGGACTTGGCAATTTCCCAATCGAACATCTCTGGAGAGACCTGAAAATAGCTGTGCAGCGACACTCCCCATCCAACCTGACAGAGCTAGTTTGGAGAGAAGAATGGGAGAAACTCCCAAAATATAGGTGTGCCATGCTTGTAGCGTCATACCCAAGACGAATCGAGGCTGTAATCGCTGCCAAAGGTGCTTTAACAAAGTACTAAGTAAAGGGTCTGAATACTAATGTAAATGCGATATTTCAGTTTTTTATTTTTAATACATTTGCAAAAACATATTTTGGGGTTTTGTTTGTGGATTCATGATAAAAAACCCCCCATTTTATTCAATTTTAGAATAACGCTGTAACATAAGTCAAGGGGTCTGACTACTTTCCCAAATGCACTGTATGTGTCTCTAATATGGTCATACATTTAGCAGGAGGTTAGGAAGTGCAGCTCAGTTTCCACCTCATTTTGTGGGCAGTGAGCACATAGCCTGTCTTCTCTTGAGAGTCGGGTCTGCCTACGGCAGCCTTTCTCAATAGCAAGGCTATGCTCACTGAGTCTGTACATAGTCAAAGCTTTCCTTAAGTTTGGGTCAGTCACAGTGGTCAGGTATTCTGCCACTGTGTACTCTCTGTTTAGGGCCAAATAACATTCTAGTTTGCTCCGTTTGTTAATTCTTTCCAATGTGTCAATTATTTATCTTATTGTTTTCTCATGATTTGATGGGGTCTCTCTCTCTCTCTCTCGCTCTCTCAGATGGTTAATAAATGACCTCCACCACCACCGTCTCTATTTGCATATCTGTTTTCAGCAAATTCATTGTGAAATTATCTACCACATCTCAGGTAATTATGTTAGAATATGACAATTGGAAGAAAATTGTATGACAAGGATGGACACATACTGTCAGTGTAAGCAAGGAGCTATGAGCCATGCTGACGAAACAGATTGTTCACCGATTTGAACAGTGAACAATTGAACAGATTGCTCTAACATTATGCAAAGGAACCTACCTATTCTGTCACATAGACCTTTGTCGGGCATCACATGTTGACCCCCCAGACAATACCTCTGTTTACGTTCTTGTTTGTTGTTTACGTGAATCTCCAGGGGTTGGCCCTAACCCCTTTAAATCCTCTTTGGGGTGCTTTAAATCCTCTGTGTGTGTGTGTGTGTGTGTGTGTGTGTGTGTGTGTGTGTGTGTGTGTGTGTGTGTGTGTGTGTGTGTGTGTGTGCGTGCGCTAAAAGCAGGGTGCTTTGTTCCCCCAATCTAGGAAGCGCTCTAAACCAATGGAGCAGAAGACAATGGGACCATTGGTTGGGCTGAGGGTCCGTAGTCACACAAACACTCGCACATACACACTTGTGTACATGCATGTACACACACACAGGTCCTGGGATTCCGCCTGAGTGAACTCATTTCAGGGTTGATTTGCCTTGACGGATATGAGCTGTTTGGATTAGTGTTCAGTCTCTTTGTTCCTGATTGGGAAGGAGTCACAACAACCCTCACACACACAATACACCCATCCACCCCCCCCACACACATATATATATACACACACACACCTTAAATAACAGATGCCCCAATTGCTTTTCACACCGCAAATTATAATTTTCACGCCATTGTTGCTGCACATATCTGTGTCATGCTGCTCATATCTATGCATTTCCTAGTGCAGTGGCTAGTCCAGACTTCTGAAGAAAAGGGCTAAAATAGGCTCTTTCTGCTTCCTTAGATACAATACCTCAATCTATAAGCCTGTGTGCAACCTGTTTTTTTATGTGTCTATATACACAGACACTCTGGAGAAATAAATGGGTCAAGTCTCAGTATAATACAGTCTAGTCTCTCAGACTTTGTCTCGGTGCTCCAAGTCATTAATGCTGTCATTGGTCTTATGATCTTAATATATGAACAAGTAACCGTCTTGATAGTGAATGTGTTTGTGCCATGTTTTAATGTGCAGGATATGATGGTCTGTGAACCCTTCTGATGGCTTGACAATAGAGATCACTCCATTTAAAATCTGTCGTTCTGCCCCTGAGCAAGGCTCTGTTCCCCGGGCCCCGAAGACGCCGTCCGCACCTCTCTGATTCAGACGGGTTGGGTTACATGTCGAAGACACATTTCAGTTGAATGCATTCAGTTGTCCAACTGACTAGGTATCCCCCTTTCCCTTCCCTCTTCCTCTAAATGCTTTAATTGATTTCTGGAGTGTGTGAAACAATAGTCAATAGTTAATTACATTATAGGTGAGGTGTCGCGCTGCTCTTTTTGTTGTTCTCCCTCATTGTCTCCCTGTTCCTGTTCTTTAACCACAATGCATCCCTTTGATAACATTTGCATATTTAAATTGGATCAGCTCAACTGGGCTGGCCTCTCCCACCAGATTGGTCGAGTCTCCCTCCCGCCCTCTACCCCTCCCCCTTCCCGCTCAAGCTGTTACGTTACTGCTAAACGCTCAAGTGGCACTCTGGGAATTCTGTGTAGCCAGGCCATGCTTTCTGCAAGACTAAAACAAAACAGAGAATAAGAAAGCATGGCCATAATGTTCCGTAGTATTGGCTTAGGCCATCATAGCACAAAGCCAATTACATTTTACATTACATTTAAGTCATTTAGCAGACGCTCTTATCCAGAGCGACTTACAAATTGGTGCGTTCACCTTAAGACATCCAGTGGAACAGCCACTTTACAATAGTGCATCTAAATCTTTAAGGGGGGTTGAGAAGGATTACTTTATCCTATCCTAGGTATTCCTGAAAGAGGTGGGGTTTCAGGTGTCTCCGGAAGGTGGTGATTGACTCCGCTGTCCTGGCGTCGTGAGGGAGTTTGTTCCACCATTGGGGGGCCAGAGCAGCGAACAGTTTTGACTGGGCTGAGCGGGAACTGTACTTCCTCAGTGGTAGGGAGGCGAGCAGGCCAGAGGTGGATGAACGCAGTGCCCTTGTTTGGGTGTAGGGCCTGATCAGAGCCTGGAGGTACTGAGGTGCCGTTCCCCTCACAGCTCCGTAGGCAAGCACCATGGTCTTGTAGCGGATGCGAGCTTCAACTGGAAGCCAGTGGAGAGAGCGGAGGAGCGGGGTGACGTGAGAGAACTTGGGAAGGTTGAACACCAGACGGGCTGCGGCGTTCTGGATGAGTTGTAGGGGTTTAATGGCACAGGCAGGGAGCCCAGCCAACAGCGAGTTGCAGTAATCCAGACGGGAGATGACAAGTGCCTGGATTAGGACCTGCGCTGCTTCCTGTGTGAGGCAGGGTCGTACTCTGCGGATGTTGTAGAGCATGAACCTACAAGAACGGGCCACCGCCCTGATGTTAGTTGAGAACGACAGGGTGTTGTCCAGGATCACGCCAAGGTTCTTAGCGCTCTGGGAGGAGGACACAATGGAGTTGTCAACCGTGATGGCGAGATCATGGAACGGGCAGTCCTTCCCCGGGAGGAAGAGCAGCTCCGTCTTGCCGAGGTTCAGCTTGAGGTGGTGATCCGTCATCCACACTGATATGTCTGCCAGACATGCAGAGATGCGATTCGCCACCTGGTCATCAGAAGGGGGAAAGGAGAAGATTAATTGTGTGTCGTCTGCATAGCAATGATAGGAGAGACCATGTGAGGTTATGACAGAGCCAAGTGACTTGGTGTATAGCGAGAATAGGAGAGGGCCTAGAACAGAGCCCTGGGGGACGCCAGTGGTGAGAGCGCGTGGTGAGGAGACAGATTCTCGCCACGCCACCTGGTAGGAGCGACCTGTCAGGTAGGACGCAACCAGCGGGCCGCGCCGGGAGATGCCCAACTCGGAGAGGGTGGAGAGGAGGATCTGATGGTTCACAGTATCGAAGGCAGCCGATAGGTCTAGAAGGATGAGAGCAGAGGAGAGAGAGTTAGCTTTAGCAGTGCGGAGGGCCTCCGTGATACAGAGAAGAGCAGTCTCAGTTGAATGACTAGTCTTGAAACCTGACTGATTTGGATCAAGAAGGTCATTCTGAGAGAGATAGCGGGAGAGCTGGCCAAGGACAGCACGTTCAAGAGTTTTGGAGAGAAAAGAAAGAAGGGATACTGGTCTGTAGTTGTTGACATCGGAGGGATCGAGTGTAGGTTTTTTCAGAAGAGGTGCAACTCTCGCTCTCTTGAAGACAGAAGGGACGTAGCCAGCGGTCAGGGATGAGTTGATGAGCGAGGTGAGGTAAGGGAGAAGGTCTCCGAAATGGTCTGGAGAAGAGAGGAGGAATAGGGTCAAGCGGGCAGGTTGTTGGGCGGCCGGCCGTCACAAGACGCGAGATTTCATCTGGAGAGAGAGAGGGGAGAAATAGGTCAGAGCACAGGGTAGGGCAGTGTGAGCAGAACCAGCGGTGTCGTTTGACTTAGCAAACGAGGATCGGATGTCGTCGACCTTCTTTTCAAAATGGTTGACGAAGTCATCTGCAGAGAGAGGAGGAGGGGGAGGAGGATTCAGGAGGGAGGAGAAGGTGGCAAAGAGCTTCCTAGGGTTAGAGGCAGATGCTTGGAATTTAGAGTGGTAGAAAGTGGCTTTAGCAGCAGAGACAGAAGAGGAAAATGTAGAGAGGAGGGAGTGAAAGGATGCCAGGTCCGCAGGGAGGCGAGTTTTCCTCCATTTCCGCTCGGCTGCCCGGAGCCCTGTTCTGTGAGCTCGCAATGAGTCGTCGAGCCACGGAGCAGGAGGGAGGACCGAGCCGGCCTGGAGGATAGGGGACATAGAGAATCAAGGGATGCAGAAAGGGAGGAGAGGAGGGTTGAGGAGGCAGAATCAGGAGATAGGTTGGAGAAGGTTTGAGCAGAGGGAAGAGATGATAGGATGGAAGAGGAGAGAGTAGCGGGGAGAGAGAGCGAAGATTGGGACGGCGCGATACCATCCGAGTAGGGGCAGTGTGGGAAGTGTTGGATGAGAGCAAGAGGGAAAAGGATACAAGGTAGTGGTCGGAGACTTGGAGGGGAGTTGCAGTGAGGTTAGTGGAAGAACAGCATCTAGTAAAGATGAGGTCGAGCGTATTGCCTGCCTTGTGAGTAGAGGGGAAGGTGAGAGGGTGAGGTCAAAAGAGGAGAGGAGTGGAAAGAAGGAGGCAGAGAGGAATGAGTCAAAACTAGACGTGGGGAGGTTAAAGTCGCCCAGAACTGTGAGAGGTGAGCCGTCCTCAGGAAAGGAGCTTATCAAGGCATCAAGCTCATTGATGAACTCTCCGAGGAACCTGGAGGGCGATAAATGATAAGGATGTTAAGCTTGAAAGGGCTGGTAACTGTGACAGCATGGAATTCAAAGGAGGCGATAGACAGATGGGTAAGGGGAGAAAGAGAGAATGACCACTTGGGAGAGATGAGGATCCCGTGCCACCACCCCGCTGACCAGAAGCTCTCGGGGTGTGTGAGAACACGTGGGCAGACGAAGAGAGAGCAGTAGGAGTAGCAGTGTTGTCTGTGGTGATCCATGTTTCCGTCAGTGCCAAGAAGTCGAGGGACTGGAGGGAGGCATAGGCTGAGATGAACTCTGCCTTGTTGGCCGCAGATCGGCAGTTCCAGAGGCTACCGGAGACCTGGAACTCCACGTGGGTCGTGCGCGCTGGGACCACCAGATTAGAATGGCCGCGGCCACGCGGTGTGGAGCGTTTGTATGGTCTGTGCAGAGAGGAGAGAACAGGGATAGACAGACACATAGTTGACAGGCTACAGAAGAGGCTACGCTAATGCAAAGGAGATTGGAATGACAAGTGGACTACACGTCTCGAATGTTCAGAAAGTTAAGCTTACGTAGCAAGAATCTTATTGACTAAAATAATTCAAATGATACAGTACTGCTGATGAATATGAATGAATGAATGAAGCTATACGACAGTTCATGTCTATTGTCTATGTGGAACTGAAACAGTTCATGAGGCAGCAATAGCCTTCCCCATGTTCCCGTCCCTGTGTAATATCTGGGTACATGTTTTCACATGTCACTCCAATTCACCGGACACAACTGTAATCTAACATTTCCTGTTTTGATGACGCTCCTTTAATGGAAGCTTTATTGACTCTCCGTGTGTGTGTGTGTGTGTGTGTGTGTGTGTGTGTGTGTGTGTGTGTGTGTGTGTGTGTGTGTGTGTGCGTGCATAGCATTGAGCTGTGTATAGTAGAGTGGACTGCATGGTGGTCTTTGTTGTATGGTGTTATATGATGATGTTCAACCCATTGTGACAATAATTACAGAATGTAGCTGATAGGATAACAGAATTAAACAATGGATGTAATGTGCTGTGTTCTACTGAATTTGCATGAGTTATATGGTACAATGCTAGGCTATGTACACTTCCGTTCAAAAGTTTGGGGTCACTTAGAAATGTCCTTGTTTTTGAAAGAAAAGCACATTTTTTGTCCATTAAAATAACATCAAATTGATCAGAAATACAGTGTAGACATTGTTAATGTTGTAAATGACTATAGTACCTGGAAACTGATTTTTTTATGGAATATCTACTTAGGCGTACAGAGGCCCTGTCATGACGTGGCCCTTTCTGGGTATATATCGTGCCCCCCCCCCCCCCCTCTCTCTCTCCTACATCCAGGTTCTGTTATCTCAGGTCATAAATTCCTGGTGGAGACTCTCTCCCCCTGGTCATGCAGTATGGAGAGAGAGTGTTTCACATTAGAACAAAATACCTTCTACTACATCACAGAATTTGAGAACTGAACAATATCCATATTTTGGATATTGTTTAACCGGTCGGTGGAGAAGCCAGCTACGACCTGATCCGTTTTGTTTCATGTTTGTGACCTCATGAAAGAAAATACAGCCACATTACATAAACTCCGTTTATACAGGTTCCTCAGTTATGAGATTTGCATCTAATTATTGTATAAAATGAATGAGTAAAGATGAAACTATTTGTGAAATGATGTGATGTTAAACCTTTAATGTGAGAGAATTGTATTCCCTTTAAAGTTGAACTAAGTCATTGGCCCACCCCCGTGAGCACAGATATGATTTGGCGTCATGGAACAGCCCTTTCCTATTGATACGAATAAAAGTCTTTCCCGCTCTCTCACAGTCCACACCTACTTCCCTTTGTCCACCAAGCCATCATATCAGCTTAGCCCACTAGGGAATCTTCCCTATCCTTGTAACCAATATCTACTGTTTGTTTGTTTATGCAGTTCTGTGATTATTTAGTTAGTTAGTAAATAAAGGATTAAGCCAATTGGTGTGTGGATGATTTATAGCAAAAGCTGGGTTTGTGCAGATAACGTTTGACGTTTGGATAGAGACTGACGTGAGTTAAAGCATAATTAATTCATAGAAGACCAATTGATCACATATTAAAATATCTGAAGAGTTATATTCGGAAAATTATAACTTTGTAATCTGAAGATTTTCCATGGTGCCCTGACATCCTAGTTAAATACATGTACATGATTAGTTTAATCACATAATAATAATTACAGAGAATTGATTTGATAAAATAACAGTCTTCACTTTTAGTGATGCCAAAGACACGACAGCCCATTATCAGCAACCATCACTCCTGTGTTCCAATGGCATGTTGTGTTAGACTTGGATTAGCTATCATTTTAAAAGGCTAATTGATCATTAGAAAACCCTTTTGCAATTATGTTAGCACAGCTGAAAACTGTTTCTCGCATGGAATAGCCTTCATTTCTCAGAACAAGAATAGACTGACGAGTTTCAGAAGAAAGTTCTTTGTTTCAGAAGAAAGTTCTTTGTTTCTAGCCATTTTGAGCCTGCAATCGAACCCACAAATGCTGATGTCCAGATACTCAACTGGTCTAAAGAAGGACAGTTGTATTGCTTCTTTAATCAGGACAACAGTTTTCAGCTGTGCTAACATAATTGTAAAATGGTTTTCTAATGATCAATTAGCCTTTTAAAATGCTAAACTTGGATTAGCTAACACAACGTGCCATTGGAACACAGGAGTGATGGTTGCTGATAATGGGCCTCTGTACACCTAAGTAGATATTCCATAGAAAATAAGCTGTTTCCAGGTACTATAGTCATTTACAACATTATCAATGTCTAAACTGTATTTCTGATCAATTTGATGTCATTTAAATGGACAAAAAAATGTGCTTTTCTTTCAAAATCAAGGACATCAAGTGAGTGTGTGTGTGTGTGTGTGTGTGTGTGTAGCTCTGTGATGAGTGTTGTGCTGAAAGTCATTACGCCCAACTCTCCTTAGATATCCTCCCATTACACAGCACTATCTTTTACACAGCTGATTTAATGTCTCCCTCTCTCCCTGCCCTCTGTGTCATTCTTCCCTCACCTCACCTTTTCGCTGCCTCTATCTATTCCCACTCTCCATCTCTCTCTCTCTCTCTCTCTCTCTCGCTCTCTCTCTCTCTCTCTCTCCATCTCTCTCGCTCTCTCTCTCTCTCTCTCTCTCTCTCTCTCTCTCTCTCTCTCCATCTCTCTCGCTCTCTCTCTCTCCATCTCTCTCCATCTCTCTCTCTCTCTCTCTCTCTCTCAAGTGCTTAGCTGTTAATGTATTTGTTGAGACTGCAGAGGCGGCCAGTGTTAGTGATGGCCATGCCACAGGGAGTCTGGTATCGTCTCAGTCTGTCTCTGTCTCTGTGCCCAGCTCTGTTTGTGAGTTTTAAATGAGAGCGGCTGAAGCTGTAATCCAGCCAGCTGATTCCTTCTAATCAGGGTTGTGCACAAAACCCTTTAAACCTCTGGTAAGCCCTCTCTGTCTTCTTCCCACTCTCTCTCCCTATTTTTTTTTCTCTCTCTCTCTCTCTCTCTCTCTCTCTCTCTCTCTCTCTCTCTCTCTCTCTCTCTCTCTCTCTCTCTCTCTCTCTCTCTCTCTCTCTCTCTCTCTCTCTCTCTCTCTCTCTCTCTCTCTCTCTCTCCCCCTCTCTCTTGGCGCTGCTGTCCGGCTTTAGACTGTCGTTGGCTTGAGAGAGTGAGGCCAGAAGTTCAACTAGGTGTTAGGATGGGGTGTGAGGAGACTGTTGGAAGTGCCTGCAGAGGAGGGGAGGATAAGAGGACAACTTCTTCGTTTCTAAACTAAATAAAATTACCAATGTCATCATTCAGACAGCTGTCTGTTGTTATTAATCCCACAAAGCTTGACACAGTATGTGTCTGTGTGTGTGAAGCAGCACTGCACGCATTTGTTTGTCCGTGCATGTGTCTGTGTGTGTGTGTAAGAAGCAGTGCTTAGGGGAGCAGAGCTGGTGAATAGAGTCCTTCTGGCTCTGGCTAATTTGTAGAGCGGCGTGGGCTTCCTGGTTACAGCTAGCAGGGGGTGAGATCTCCCTTTATTAACCTAATGGCTGTGAAACTACCACATCGGATGGTAGGCTGGGGAGGAGGAGGGGTGAGGAGGGGGGAGAGGATAAGGGGAATGGGGAGCAGAGGAGTAGGGTGCAGGGGTTGTGGTCAAGGACATTGGGCGAGGGAGGGTTGTCTTGAGCCACTTGGCGAAAGAGGGTGTGGATGACATCTCCAATCTAAAATCAAATCTAGATTCGGCTTTCTATTCCGCAACAAAGCCTCCTTCACTCACGCAGCCAAACTTACCCTAGTAAAACTGACTATCCTACCGATCCTCGACTTCGGCGATGTCATCTACAAAATAGCTTCCAATACTCTACTCAGCAAACTGGATGCAGTTTATCACAGTGCCATCCGTTTTGTTACTAAAGCACCCACTGGCTCCAGGTCATCTACAAGTCCATGCTAGGTAAAGCTCCTCCTTATCTCAGTTCACTGGTCACGATGGCAACACCCACCCGTAGCACGCGCTCCAGCAGGTGTATCTCACTGATCATCCCTAAAGCCAACACCTCATTTGGCTGCCTTTCGTTCCAGTTCTCTGCTGCCTGTGACTGGAACGAATTGCAAAAATCGTTGAAGTTGGAGACTTTTATCTCCTTCACCAACTTTAAACATCTGCTATCTGAGCAGCTAACCGATCGCTGCAGCTGTACATAGTCTATCGGTAAATAGCCCACCCAATTTTACCTACCTCATCCCCATACTGTTTATATTTATTTACTTTTCTGCTCTTTTGCACACCAATATCTCTACCTGTACATGACCATCTGATCATTTATCACTCCAGTGTTAATCTGCAAAATTGTAATTATTCGCCTACCTCCTCATGCCTTTTGCACACAATGTATATAGACTCTCTTTTTTTCTACTGTGTTATTGACTTGTTAATTGTTTACTCCATGTGTAACTCTGCGTTGTCTGTTCACACTGCTATGCTTTATCTTGGCCAGGTCGCAGTTGTAAATGAGAACTTGTTCTCAACTAGCCTACCTGGTTAAATAAAGGTTAAATAAAATGTTAAAAATAAACTGGGACCATCTATATAGAGGCTATACATACACATAATGAATGGGTAAATCTGATAAAAGAAAAGGTTTCCTATTTTGTATTTGTATTTGCCAAAGCAGCAGCTACTCTTCCTGGGGTCCTGCAAAACGAAGGCAGTTATACCATTTTAAAAACATTACAATACATTTACATTACATTTAAGTCATTTAGCAGACGCTCTTATCCAGAGCGACTTACATTCAGTACAGAATTATCAACACACTAGTGTGTGCCCTCAGGCCCCTATTCTACTAACACATATCTACAACACAAAATCAATGTGTACTGTACGCCTCCCATAGTCTGTTTTGGTCTTGGGACTGTGTTTTCCTGTCTATTCTAACATATTTATTGTTCAAATTTTTCTGGAGTTTTAGATCATGAAGTACAAACATTATGATGATGTTGGATATGTTTTCCTGTCTTTATGTGAGCTGCATTATGGGTAGAATGAGTGACAATTGCAGTATGTCTGTTATATTGTCAGATTAATTTCCCAGCCTCCTTCTATAGGCAGTCACATCTATAGCATGGTTTCATTGAGTGGCCTGTTCCTCTCCTGTGTATGATACGGAAACCAGGACTGTGTGTGTGTGTGTGTGTGTGTGTGTGTGTGTGTGTGTGTGTGTGTGTGTACAGATCGTAGGATCTTAATTTGATTACTCCTTTGTTGCTTGGAATTTGCAAACTTGTAGTGTACTTGATTTTTAAAAAGGCTTTTAAAGTTTGTAATTTACACTTAGAAATTTCAGATTGATTTTCCCTAATGAAAAATATACCCACCCCTACAAAAATAATTCACATTCACTGTTGCTGCAGGATTATATTCCTGTTGAAGCGAACTGGCTCAAATTAAGATCCTACTTCTGTATGTGCGTGTACGTGTGTGTGTGTGCACTGCAGGATGTTGGGTCTCTGGCTTGAATATCATACAAGGTCAAACCCAGCTGACATCAATAATTCATTGTTTTATTTTACTGACTCATTCAGATGCTCTTTATCCTCCCTCTGTACTGTTTTCAGAGTTCTATCCCCTTACCTCCCTCCCTCTTTCACACACACACACACACACACACACACACACACACACACACACCTCTCCCCACCCTCTGTCCAGCTGCCTGCCTCCACTGATGGGTGCATAGAGCACCAACTAAAAAAATAAGGGTATGAAAGTATGATCAAGACAGCGAGAGGGAAGAGCCACAGAGCGAGAGGGAGGGCAAGTTCGATGGAAAGCAAGAGGGGGAGGGCAAGTGAGTGATAGAGCGCGAGAGAGAGAGAGAGAGAAGGAGGGAGAGAGAGAGAGGTGCTGCATCAGCTCGGCACACACAGGACGCAGCAACATCAGCAGCCTCGTCTTAGAGGTCTATTGTTCCCTGTTTTCATTACGGACAGACCTCGTTGTCCCTCGCTGACCTAGCCACCACAGAGAGAGAGAGGAGGAGAACCCTTCATTCACCCAGGATTACTTCTTCTTAGAGGAACGGACGGAACAACCCTCGTGTGAGAAAGGGACAAAAGCAAAGGGAGTACACTTCTCCGCTGTGTCTGCCCGCCTCCTCAGCGTGTTTTTCTGTCTCCGTTGTGTTGCCTTCTTCACTCTTTTTCTATTTGGTTTTCTGTTATTGTGTGGATACTATCCACACGGTCCCCCTGCAAGAGCCATGGGGTTGCCTGGTGGAGTGAAGGGGATGCTGGGTGTGTGGAGGGAGTTACTTCCCTCTCACTGGAGGCTGGTGCTGATCCTCTTCTGGATCTCTGGAGCCACAGAGGCACAAACTGCAGCCGACACCAAACCAACTGTCTACGTCTGGCAAACAGGTAATGCTGCTACTACTGCTGTGCTGTTCATTCATTCGGTCACCACGCTGAAAATAGAGGGAGTGTCGAAAGATATCATCCTCTGTTACTAGATGTGCAGTGCAGCAGACTACTCTCGCTCTCTCTCTCTCTCTCTCTCTCTCTCTCTCTGTCTGTCTGTCTGTCTGTCTGTCTGTCTGTCTGTCTGTCTGTCTGTCTGTCTGTCTGTCTGTCTGTCTGTCTGTCTGTCTGTCTGTCTGTCTGTCTGTCTGTCTGTCTGTCTGTCTGTCTGTCTGTCTGTCTGTCTGTCTGTCTGTCTGTCTGTCTGTCTGTCTGTCTGTCTGTCTGTCTGTCTGTCTGTCTGTCTGTCTGTCTGTCTGTCTGTCTGTCTGTCTGTCTGTCTGTCTGTCTGTCTGTCTGTCTGTCTGTCTGTCTCTGTCTGTCTGTCTGTCTGTCTGTCTGTCTGTCTGTCTGTCTGTCTGTCTGTCTGTCTGTCTGTCTGTCTGTCTGTCTGTCTGTCTGTCTGTCTGTCTGTCTGTCTGTCTGTCTGTCTGTCTGTCTGTCTGTCTGTCTGTCTTACTCTTGAGTGGTAGACTGGAATCTCTTCATGAAATATTGATTTGAAGATGTTTGTTGTTGCTGAGTGGTGGTGATTGTTTATCGTGGAAGGGCTTGAGAGTGTTACTGTATGTTGTACTATATAACTGTACCTACCTGAACCTGTTCAATCTGCTTGTCTGAGTCCCAAATAGCCCTGATCAAAAGTGGTGCACTAAGCCTTGTACTTTTGTTGTCTATGTTTTCTTATTGCTTTTGCTTACTGCTTTGGGGGATACAGTTTAGACTCTGACCATCGAATCAAGAGCATTTGAGAAGAACTGGGCATGTTTTTAGAATGAAAAGAAACAAAGGTACTACTCCCTCAAGCCGGATTCACACCGGCTGTTTGCAGAATAGAGAGACAATAAAACAGGCTGCATGTGTCAGAGGGTTAAAGGCACTGGAGATCCTTTTGCGACATCGTGGTATGTGAACATATTTACTGCAGTCCCCGAGGTGAATCCCCAGCCCGCTCTGGCTGTTGCTGAGGGGAGGAGGAGGAGAGGACTGGAGATTGTGGGACTGTGCTTTTCCCCATTCACTCCCATTCACAAGGCTCACAGTGGCAGCTGGTACTCCTCCAACCGCTACAAACCGCTGTTGGACACATTTATCACCATCTGACACATGCAGTTGACGAGTTGCATTACCGGTGGGGTGGTGGATGCTGACGCTGTGTGCATAGGTTCCCTTATGAACATGTGTTTGAACTCTGAACCTGCATGTTGCAAACGAGTGAGCTGCACGTTAGAATGATGTTGATGACCAATAACAGCTGCAACAACAGCTCAGCCGCGAAGTAGTTGGCCACACAAGCTCACGAAATGGGTGCTGAAGCACGTAGCACGTAAAAATGGCCTGTCCTCGGTTGCAACACTCAATACCCAGTTCCAAACTGCCTCTGGAAGCAACGTCAGCACAACTGTTCGTCGAGAGCTTAATGAAATGGGTTTCCATGGCCGAACAGCCACACACAAAGCTAAGATCACCATGCGCAATGCCAAGTATCAGCTGGAGTGGTGTAAAGCTCGCTGCCATTGGACTCTGGAGCAGTGGAAACGCGTTCTCTGGAGTAATGAATCACGCTTCACCGTCTGGCAGTCCGACGGACGAATCTGTCCCAATGCATAGTGCCAACTGTACAGTTTGGTGGAGGAGGAATAATGATCTGGGGCTATATTTCATGGTTCCCCTTAGTTCCAGTGAAAAGAAATCTTAACACTACAGCATACAATGACATTCTTGACGATTCTGTGCTTCCAACTTTGTGGCAACAGTTTGGGGAAGGCCCTTTCCTATTTCATCATGACAATGCCCCTGTGCACGAATCGAGGTCCATACAGAAATTATTTGTTGAGATCGGGGTGTAAGAACTTGACTAGCCTACACAGAGCCCTGACCTCAACCTCATCAAACACCTTTGGGATGAATTGGAATGTCGACTGCAAGCCAGGCCTAATCGCCCAACATCAGTGCCCGACCTCACTAATGCTTTGTGACTGAATGGAAGCAAAGGGGGAAGGGGAGTGATGGGGAAGGGGGAGTAAAGGCGGAGTAAAGGCGATGGGGAGGGGACCGATGGATGTTGGATGGGAAGGGCATAGAAGGGGGAAGGAGAGAAGGGGAAGGGGGAAATAAGAGGGTGATGGGGGAAGGGGATGGATGAATGCTTGTATGCTGACCCTGTGGAACAGGATGGGTCCTTGGGATACGCTGGGAAAGATCAATGTCCTATTAGACTGCTGTCTCACCAGGATATGTCCCTCTCTCTCTCTGGCTTTCTCTCTCTCTCTCTCTCTCTCTCTCTCTCTCTCTCTCTCTGGCTTTCTCTCTCTCTCTCTCTCTCTCTCTCTGGCTTTCTCTCTCTCTCTCTCTGGCTTTCTCTCTCTCTCTCTCTGGCTTTCTCTCTCTCTCTCTCTCTGGCTTTCTCTCTCTCTCTCTCTCTCTCTCTATAGCTGGCTTTCTCTCTCTCTCTCTCTCTCAATCTTCATCCCTTTCCCCTTCACAACTCCCCCCTTTCTCTCCCTGCCACCATCTCCCCTCCCCCTCTCTGTTTTTAATTAATTGTGTCACGATACTGAAATGCACCGCATTTGTTTCATATTGGCCTGTATTATTTCAGTGTATAGTGTGCTACTGTTAGAGAGATCTGCAACTTCCACATTACCCTAACAGTCTGCATTGTGATGCTAGTTTGTCTTGCTAGTGTGGATGGATGTGGTAGTACTCAGAAATGCGATGGATTTCTACGGGGAGGTTTTTATATTCCTGTATTGTAGCGGTCTACAGTGTGTTATTGTTTTGGAGACCGTGTTGAGAGATCTGCATTGACGTGGCATGTTGATGAGGTCTCGGGGGTCTCTTGGTGACCCCTTCTGCCCCCGACGTTCAACACAATTACACTGTTTTGTCCAACCTCAGCACATCTGTCTGGTGGTGTGTGGGATTGTAGACTATGGATTGGAGGCTCATCTGGACCCAACCTGATTTATAAAGAAAGGGGTTGGCTTGCGAGCAATACATATTCCTCAGTGATTTTTCTCTCAATGACAGTACATAGATGTACAGTATATCTGTGCAGAGATACATGGAGGAGAGATGTTTTGGGCAGAAGAGAGGGGAGGGGAGTGGTGGATTCCTATATTTCCCAGAGGAGGAAGATATCCATGGGGATGATATGTTAAAGGAAGGAGGAGAGAGGGGAGAAGGGAGGTTCTCCTGAGTGCAGTATTCCTGGTGTCCCTGGCATCGCATGGAGAGGGAGAAGGAAAAATCTCAATGAATGTGTAAATGCGCTGAGAGATTTTGAGAATTTATTCCACCTAATTAGTGCATCCAAGCTGCAAAAGCAAATCATTTGACACCAATAGCATCTGTTATATTAGTTAGCAGTAAGGTGTGTCTTTCTTTCCTTGTGTTTCCATGCTTGTTTTAACCTTTGGGGTCTATCACATCCTGTTTTGCACATGCCTGGGGTAAGTCCCAATAATCTCTGCTTCTTCCTGCTCGTTCACTACTCCCAACAAATTCAAAAATCATTTGATTGGTGATGGCATGGGCTAGAGGAATTTTCTATATACCAGTAATTTCCTTTCAAATCCAGGAAGGGAAGTGAACAAGTGCACATTTAAGGAGGAAGAAGAGATAATTGTCATGCACTCCTGGTAGTAATTGACAGGGTAGTTCCATAGCTGTCTGCTCCTCTTTGGGGCTTTAGAAAGACCATAGTAAATGGAGGCTGTTCTATTGAATCCTACAAAGAGTCTGTCTACAACCGCCCGCCAGCCATCACCACTTCATCCTCAGAGATGGACACTTGGTCGTTCTATTGTCCCCAGCATGGCAGTGCTAAGGCTTCTGTGACAGATGCTGTACTGTCTTCTGTCCACAGAGAAAACACAATGGTATCCCTTTACCTCTCAGTCCTTTGTTCCTGCTCCTCCTCCTCCTCCTCTTCCACCTCCAATGGAACAACTGCCTAGTGCCTACCCCCACCCCCTCACGCGCACACACATGCACAGATGCACAAACACACACGCATGCGCATACACACAGCCCTCTCTCTGAGGCCTGACCTCTGAGCTAGGAGGGGTCTCGTGAGGGCATCGCTAAGAAAGGAGGGCCGGGATGCTGCAGCTTCTACAGGCCAAGTGTCAAGTACTTAATTCAAGCATTTCCACTTGGCTGGTAGCCTGTTCCTATGTGTTTGTGTGTGTGTGCGTGCATGTGTGTATGTTTACATGTCTACAGCAAGCCTACTGGAGAGCACTCGACCCGTCCTTGTGTTCCATTGTGTGAAGCAGCCTACTATTAACAGGAAGCATGCAGCTCTCAAAAGAAAACATAGGCACATTCACAAATGATTAAAGCCGTTTGTTGTTCACAATTACACTCAAACATCAGATTGCATTGTGCTAAAGACTGGAGGAGCATTATGCTATCAGGGTGTAGATGGAAGGGGATGAAATGGGATTGCTTCCCCAATGACACCCTATTCCCGATCTAGTGCACTACTGTTAATGCACTATATGGTGAATATGGTGTAATTTGGGACACAGCCCCTTACGTCTCCCTAGGATTCATCAAGTGCCAAATTGCTGCTATTATTTTGGCGGGTTTAGCAGAAGAGTCCAGCTGTTCAGCTCTAGCATGGCTGCTCGCCCCAGGTGGAGGATGGACTGAGACACACACATTCACAGACAATTAGGCATGCACACCGTCCTCTAAGCTCAACAGCTTTGGTCTTTGTCTCCCCTTTCCCCTGTCTCAGTTTCTCTCTGTCTCTGTCACTCGTTCTCTCTCTTTCAAAGCTGAGAGTCCTTCTGCTTTCTAAGTGTAGCTGTCTGCTCCTCTGTCATCGCCGTATTCATGCTTTAATTTCTCCTTCTCTCCTGACAACCGAGGAAGAATTCCTAATCAGTAGCTTTGAATATTCACGCTGGTAGACAAAAGGAGAGAGACAGTGTGACAGTGAGATTCGACTTACACACACCTCCAGTCTAGCACTTTCTTTCTAAGACACACACACACATAGGCCTACAGAGAGAGAGAGAGAGAGAGATTCAAAGACACACTTGCACCCATACACGCACCAACCTAACTCACACACTGCCATCCCATCCTAGCCAATCCCAGTGTGTAGTACCGTGCATGCTCTACCGACACGCCTCATTACTCTCTCTCGCTGTGTGTGTGTGTGTGTGTGTGTGTGTGTGTGCACTAGTAGTGGGTGGTTGTTGTGTGTTTGGAGCTGTCACCACTACACCTACAGGCCCTGGACATGGGGAGGCTAAGTAATTACATGGACTTGGTTCGATCCTGCTGTTACTGCTGGCTGTGGCCACTGTGTGTGTTTGTGTGTGCTCGTTTGTGTGTGTGTGTGTGTGTGTGACAGGGGGCCGGGTCAGGGCCAGTTTAACACGACAAGCCCATCAGTCGCCCATAGCACGGTACCTGTCAGCTTGCAATGGCAGCTGGGTAATTACAAGCTGTAGCAATTATAGAGGTGAGGTCACGGGGATGAAGACGTGCAAATGAAAACGTTGAAGGAAAAGAGAAATGCCTGCAGACTGTTGTATGCACTGTAATAACATATGGCGATAAACAACATGAGCATACAACTGTGCAGTTCATATATTTCCCTTGTGACATATTTAGTACCTTACACTGTGTACGCTTCTTCTGAACAATCCAACAAGCACGCAAATACATTGACTGTTAATGGACTCCTTCCAAATAGGTCTGTGTGTCTGTGTTTTGGACAGGACAGCCGTGACTGTTATCCTACTGTAAATTTGTGGTCCACTGTAACACCGCTAACCAGCTTACCATGCTTAATAAGGTAGGAACCATCCATTCCCTAAAGGTCCTTGGAACAAATCGGTTCCGTCCTGGCCACTCACGTTCCCTCCAGGGGCTGGTTAGCTGAGCTAAAACGTGCTGCTTGACTCTGCTAATCACTAAGCTTAGCTAAGAAAACTGCTTTAAACCAACACCTGCGCAATCTGCCTCCGCTCACTATGTTCTCCTTTCAGCGGCTAGCTAGCTAGGTAGCGCTCCTCACTCTGTGCTCTAAAGGTTAGCTATAAGTAGCTAGCTAGCAGTCCTCTTTCTGTGTTCTAATCTCACAGGCAATCTAGCTAGCTTTGAGAGGATACCTCCTGCCTGTTCTAATTAGAGACTTGGTAGCTAGCTGGCCCTCCTTTCTTTGTACTGTACTCTCAGAGGCTAGCTAGCTAACCCTGCTTTGACATATGATCATAGAGCTGAGCCCTGTAGTTCTGTGCACAAACCCACTGCTCTCTAATGCATTGTATGTTTTCCCAGAGCTACACACACACCAGGCTGAGAGGAGAGGATATGATGTCTGTAATGAATTAATCATCATAAGAGGGTGTATATGGAGGAAGGAAAGGTCTGCTACAGTAGGTGGAGAGGAGGCTGCATAGGTGACTGTGGTAGCTCTGTGGTACTAGCATTAGCACAAACACATACACACACACACACACACACACACACACACACACACACACACACACACACACACACACACCCCTCTCCCCACAATCTGTCCAGCTGCCTACCTCCACTGATGGGAGCATAGAGCACCAACTAAAAAAATAAGGGTATGAAAGTATGATCAAGACAGCGAGAGGGAAGAGCCACACACACACACAGAGTATGCATTCTTGGCCAGAGGAGTGTGTGTTGTGTGATATATACTGAACAAAAATATAAACGCAACTTGCAACAATTTCTAGGATTTTACTGGGTTACAGTTCAAATAAGGAAATCTGTTAATGGAAATACATTCATTAGGCCCTAATCTATGGATTTCACATGACTGGGAATACAGTTATGCATCTACTGGTCACAAATACCTTGAAAAAGGTAGGGGTGTGGATCAGAAAACCAGTTAGTATCTGGTGTGACCACCATTTGTCTCACGCAGCGCAACACATCTTCTTCACATAGAGTTGATCAGGCTGTTGATTGTGGCCTGTGGAATGTTGTCCCACTCTTTTTCAATGGCTGTGCGAAGTTGGATGTTGGCGGGAAATGAAAGACACTGTCGTACACGTCGATCCAGAGCATCCCAAACGTGCTCAATGGTTGACATGGCTGGTGAGTATGCAGGCCATGGAAGAACTGGGACATTTTCAGCTTCCAGGAATTGTATACAGATCCTTGCGAAATGGGGCCGTGCATTATCATGCTGAAACATGAGGTGATGACGGTGGATGAATGGCACGACAATGGGCCTCAGGATCTCACATTGTATCTCTGTGCATTCAAATTGTGATCGAAAAAATGCAATTGTGTTTGTTGTCCGTACCTTATGCCTGCCCATACCATAACCCCACTGCCACCACGGGGCACTCTGTTCACAACATTGACATCAGCAAACCACTTGCCCACACGATGCCATACACGCTGTCTTCCATCTACCCGGTACAGTTGAAACCGGGATTCATCTGTGAAGAGCACACTTCTCTAGTGTGCCAGTGGCCTTTGACGGTGAGCATTTGCCCACTGAAGTCACTGACAACTCCGAACTGCAGTCAGGTCAACACCCTAATGAGGACGACGAGTACGCAGATGAGATTCCCTTAGTTAATGACAATTTGTGCAGAAATGATTTGGTTGTGCAAACCCACAGTTCCATCAGCTGTCCGGTTGGCTGGTCTCAGACAATTCCATAGGTGAAGAAGCCGGAAGTGGAGGGCCTGGGCTGGCGTGGTTACACGTGGTCTGCGGTTGTGAGGCCGGCTGGACGTACTGCCAAATTCTCTAAAACGACATTGGAGGCAGCTTATGGTAGAGAAATTAACATTAAATGATCCGTCAACAACTCTGGTGGACATTCCTGCAGCCAATTTCACACTCCTTCAAAAGTTGAGACATCTGTGGCATTGTGTTGTGTGACAAATCTGTACATTTTAAAGTGGCCTTTTATTGTCCCCAGCACAAGCTGCACCTGTGTAATGATCATGCTTTTTAATCAGCTTCTTGATATGCCACGCTTCTCAGGTGGATGGAGAAATGCTCACTAACAGGGGATATAAACAAATTTGTGAACAAAATTTGAGAGAAATAAGCTTTTTGTGAGAATGGAACATTTCTGGTATCTTTACACTTGACATGTTACATTTATATTTTTGTTCAGTGTACAGGGGTGCATAGAAGATAAGCTGACAGGCAATAGGCTCACCTCTGGCAGTCAAGTCAATGCAGCAGGATGAGCGAGAGAGAGACAGAGTGTGATGGAGAGAGAGAGAGGGATACATTGAGAAAGAGGGAGAGAGAGAGGGAAAGATTGAGAGAGAGAGATGAATAGTTAAAGAGGTAGATGGGTTTAAGCCAGAGTAAATAGGTGCAGGTTTACATAAGGGCATAAGGACTGGAGGTAAACAATCTGTCCTGTCTTTATATCATCATCCACACTGGCCTCCTCTGTGCCAGCTAACATCCTACAAACCCCTTAACACCTACAAACCCCTTTAAATGCCCCCTAAACACATTAACAGCTGCTTATTACTACATTATTCATGATAGTGAAACAAAGGGAGCTCATTCCTCTCAGGAAATAAAGCCCAGTCGCCGGTAGCAAGACACCTCCAGCTTTACAAGGCCCTAAGGAAGTCCACCAAGTCACCACATGACTGGTAGTGGAAGTGGTGGGGAATTTGGATCAGGGTCAAAGAGACACACTTTCCCATTACTAAATGATGCACCCAAAGCCGCAGAGATCTGAGTTGAAGAACGAGGAAAGTTCTTTCCCCTGTAACTATTCCCGAGGTCGTTGCTGTAAATGAGAATGTGTTCTCAGTCAACTTACCTGGTAAAATAAGGGTAAAATATATATTTTTATACATTACCTGCTTTATGAATGAGAGGGTAAACCGAGGTCCTCAGTGCAGTAGTAAAATGTAAGATGTGTGCATGCGTTCACACACACACACACACACACACACACACACACACACACACACACACATACACACACACACACTTCCTATCTGTCTCTGTAAATCTCCCCATCCAATCAAGTAAGATGACATTAGCTAATTGAGATCTTGATCCCATCTCCGGTTAGATGTACAATACCAGTCACAAGTTTGGACACAACTACTCATTCAACCGTTTTACTTTATTTTTTTTTACTATTTTCTACATTGTAGAATAATATTGAAGACATGAAATAACACATATGGAATCATGTAGTAACCAAAAAAGTGTTGTTGAACAAATCAAAACATATTTTAGATTGGTATTGGTATTCTCTCAACCAGTTTCACCTGGAATGCTTTTCTAACAGTATTGAAGGAGTTCCCACATATGCTGAGCACTTGTTGGCTACTTTTCCTTCACTCTGCGGTCCAACTCATCCCAAAACATATCAATTGGGTTGAGGTTGGGTGATTGTGGAGGCCAGGTCATCTGATGCAGCACTCCATCACTCTCCTTCTTGGTCAAATAGCCCCTTCACAGCCTGGTGGTGTGTTGGGTCATTGGCCGGTTGAAAAACAAATGATGGTCCCACTAAGTGCAAACCAGATGGGATGGCGTATCGCTGCACAATGCTGTGGTAGCCATGCTGGTTAAGTGTGCCTTGAATCCTAAATAAATCAGACAGTGCCACCAGCAAAGCACCTCCACACCATCACACCTCCTCCTCCATGCTTCACGGTGGGAACCACATATGCAGAGATCATCCGTTCAGCTATTATGTGTTTCACAAAGACACGGCGGTTGGAAGCAAAAATCTCAAATTTGGACTCATCAGACCAAAGGACAGATTTTCACCAGTCTAATGTCCACTGCTCGTGTTTCTTGGTCCAAGCAAGTATCTTCTTCTTATTGGTGCAATTCGACCATGAAGGCCTGATTCACACAGTCTCCTCTGAACAGTTGATGTTGAGATGTGTCTGTTACTTGAACTCTGTGCAGCATTTATTTGGTCTGCAATCTCTGAGGCTGGTAATTCTAATGAACTTAATCTCTGCAGCAGAGGTAAGTCTGGGTCTTCCTTTCCTGTGGTGTTCATCATGAGATTTCATCATAGCGCTTGATGGTTTTTGCAACTGCACTTGAAGAAACTTTAAAAGTTCTTGAAATGTTCCGCATTGGCTGACCTTCATGTCTTAAAGTAATGATGGATTGTCGTTTAACTTTGCTTATTTGAGCTGTTCTTGCCATAATATGGACTTGGTCTTTTACCAAATAAGGCTATCTTCTGTATACCACCCCTACCTTGTCACAACACAACAGATTGGCTCAAACACATTAAGATGGAAAGAAATTCCACAAATGAACTTTTAACAAGGCAGACCTGTTAATTGAAATGCATTCCAGGTGACTACTTCATGAAGTTGGTTGAGAGAATGCCAAGCGTGTGCAAAGCTTTCATCAAGGCAAAGGGTGGCTATTTGTCATGTTCTGACCTTAGTTCCTTTAGTTATTTTGTCTTTGTGTTAGTTTGGTCAGGGCGTGAGTTGGGGTGGGTAGTCTATGTTCTTTGTTCTATGTTGTATTTCTGTGTTTGGCCTGGTATGGTTCTCAATCAGAGGCAGCTGTCGATCGTTGTCTCTGATTGAGAATCATTCTTAGGTAGCCTGTTTTCCCCAGTTTGGTTGTGGGTGATTATTTTCTGTTTAGTGTTTCTTCATCACCTTACAGGACTGTTCATTTGTCGTTTTTGTTGTTTTGTTCGGTGTTCAGTTGTTTTATTAAAATAATGTACGCTTACCACGCTGGGCATTGGTCCTTCTCTCTTTCTCCAGATGACAACCGATACACTATTGGAAGAATCTCAAATATGAAATAAATGTTGATTTGTTTAATACTTATTTGGTTACTAATTGATTCCTTATGTGTTATTTCATAGTTTTGATGTCTTCACTATTATTCTACAATGTAGAAAATAGTAAAAATAAAGAAAACCCCTGGAATGAGAAGGTGTGTCCAAACTGTTGACTGATAACTGTATTTCATCCAGTCTACTGACACAGCAGATGGTTCTATTGACGTGGACGGCTCTTTATACAGTCACATAAATTGTTTCACTTTTAACCCTTAGTTAAACAAATTTAGCTATAAAAGAACAAAGAACATGTCAAAGCCGATCACTGATGTCTAAATGTTGTCTATCCCATTACAAGCTTTCTGTTGTCTATCCCATCAGTTTGCTGTTTTGCAGCAGGTGTGGATGGGGTCAGCAGGGTAGTAGAGCTTACTTAAGCCATGACAACTGGTGCCACATGGAGTTGGCAGGAGACCAGCAGACCCATCCAGATCAGTGTCAAAGAGTTCCCAGGGATTGTGTGTGTGTGTGTGTGTGTGTGTGTGTGTGTGTGTGTGTGTGTGTGTGTGTGTGTGTTTGCACAGTAGTGTGTTTGTGGCCAGTCTTTTTCCGTGACCTCGATTCTCTAAGTTTGGCAGTAGGATTGGCGACGTCTCATCTCATCCACCAATTTATTTCCTTATACAGAGTTTTGTTCCCAAAGTGTGTTCTAGATTGGTTTTCTGGGATCCTGGGGACATCCCTACCTTGAACCCTAATCCTAACCTTAAGCCCTACCCCAAACCTAACCATAACCCTTACCTAACCCTTTCCTTAACCCATACCTTAACCATTTAATCTTTCAACTTCAATGGTTATGTCAGAGTTGGGATGTCCCACAGATCCAGTCTAGCAAGGACCGTTCCAGATTATGGGGTTGGACAGATCTACATCCTTTGACCTTTGGCCTTCTTCCTGCTTTAAAACATTGACACAGGAGCGTGTTCAGGGAGTTGAAATGTACAGAATGTCACAGATAGTAATGTACTGTATAGGGCTAACACGATTACCTATTGTCTGTGACGGGATATATTTATCTCTGATTACCCTGTAATGTTACACCTTCCTGAATAAGCTCCAGCTCTTCACTACGGTCGCCTATTAGCACCAAGCCAACATCTGCGGTAGGCTAGAATATCCCACATCACTAGACATATACATGGGACACATAATGCATCATTAATATGCTTTGTGCCAGTTGGAGGAGTCACATAACACGTATGACACTTAGCAGCCACTTCTATCCATACATTGGAATGTGTAGGCTATATGATCTCTGCAGGATCCTTGTTACTATGCAGAGAGAGGAACAGCGTGAAGTGTTTGCTGATTTGATTATGGAGGCAGAGAGGAAGAAACCAGAGCAGTCGGTCAGATCCCCTCTAGAGGTGGAAGGAAATGCAGGCAGAGAGGAAGAAACCAGAGCAGTCGGTCAGATCCCCTCTAGAGGTGGAAGGAAATGCAGGCAGAGAGGAAGAAACCAGAGCAGTCGGTCAGATCCCCTCTAGAGGTGGAAGGAAATGCAGGCAGAGAGGAAGAAACCAGAGCAGTCGGTCAGATCCCCTCTAGAGGTGGAAGGAAATGCAGGCAGAGAGGAAGAAACCAGAGCAGTCGGTCAGATCCCCTCTAGAGGTGGAAGGAAATGCAGGCAGAGAGTACATTGATTTCTTATTTTACGTGTGTATCCAATGTGGGAAACTTCACACCTCTCTGTCGATGTGTGGGAGCTACACACTCACACATGCACACAACCTTATCACAGGCACTGCACATTCCCAGTCGGTTCAATCTAGCTTTCATTAGCACACACCCATATCCTAGAGCTCAGGCAGAAGTGCACTCTTCCTATCTTTTTCTTCCATATAGTATCCATGCCTATTGATTTTCAGACAAATGTTCTTGGAATAGTATTCTTGGCTTAGACATTGGCTCAATGGTCCACTGCTTCACTGCTACAGAGTATTTCTTCAATAGAAGAACTATAATGTAGAATGAAAGTTCTCTCTCCACCCTCTTCTTCCTTGTCACCCAGCCCCCCTACAGGTGTTTCCATTAGCCAGACGATGTGACAAAGATCCTTCACACTGAATGAAGGGAGATTTAAACTAAAACACAAACTTTGGGGAGGAAGGAGGGATTCCATCCATGTCACTTTTCATGGGTTTTCATGAGTTACAGAAGCAGGCCGGTTCACGCAAAGGCACTATGAATGTATTTTCCCTCTTTGACACAGGCACTATGGATTTATTTTCCCTCTTTGACAAAGGCACTATGAATTTATTTTCCCTCTTTGACACAGGCATGCTCATGAAAGTGATATCACAACTTTTTTACCTGCCTTCTCGATCCTATTCCCACCACCTTCTTCAAAACAGTTTTTAATTGCATATCTTAATAAGTGCAGGCTATTGTTAATCACGCTCTGTTCACAGGCACTCCCCACTGCACTAAAAACGGTTATAAAATCAAAATCAAATCAAATGTATTTATATAGCCCTTCGTACATCAGCTGATATCTCAAAGTGCTGTACAGAAACCCAGCCTAAAACCCCAAACAGCAAGCAATGCAGGTGTAGAAGCACGGTGGCTAGGAAAAACTCCCTAGAAAGGCCAAAACCTAGGAAGAAACCTAGAGAGGAACCAGGCTATGTGGGGTGGCCAGTCCTCTTCTGGCTGTGCCGGGTGGAGATTATAACAGAACATGGCCAAGATGTTTAAATGTTCATAAATGACCAGCATGGTCGAATAATAATAAGGCAGAACAGTTGAAACTGGAGCAGCAGCACGGCCAGGTGGACTGGGGACAGCAAGGAGTCATCATGTCAGGTAGTCCTGAGGCATGGTCCTAGGGCTCAGGTCCTCCGAGAGAGAGAAAGAAAGAGAGAAAGAGAGAATTAGAGAGAGCACACTTAAATTCACACAGGACACCGAATAGGACAGGAGAAGTACTCCAGATATAACAAACTGACCCCAGCCCCCCGACACATAAACTACTGCAGCATAAATACTGGAGGCTGAGACAGGAGGGGTCAGGAGACACTGTGGCCCCATCCGAGGACACCCCCGGACAGGGCCAAACAGGAAGGATATAACCCCACCCACTTTGCCAAAGCACAGCCCCCACACCACTAGAGGGATATCTTCAACCACCAACTTACCATCCTGAGACAAGGCTGAGTATAGCGTATAGCCCACAAAGATCTCCGCCACGGCACAACCCAAGGGGGGGGGGGAGGCAACCCAGACAGGATGATCACATCAGTGACTCAACCCACTCAGGTGACGCACCCCTCCTAGGGACGGTATGAGAGAGCCCCAGTAAGCCAGTGACTCAGCCCCTGTAATAGGGTTAGAGGCAGAGAATCCCAGTGGAAAGAGGGGAACCGGCCAGGCAGAGACAGCAAGGGCGGTTCGTTGCTCCAGAGCCTTTCCGTTCACCTTCCCACTCCTGGGCCAGACTACACTCAATCATATGACCCACTGAAGAGATGAGTCTTCAGTAAAGACTTAAAGGTTGAGACCGAGTTTGCGTCTCTGACATGGGTAGGCAGACCGTTCGATAAAAATGGAGCTCTATAGGAGAAAGCCCTGCCTCCAGCTATTTGCTTAGAAATTCTAGGGACAATTAGGAGGCCTGCATCTTGTACGTGTAGGTATGTACGGCAGGACCAAATCAGAGAGATAGATAGGAGCAAGCCCATGTAATGCTTTGTAGGTTAGCAGTAAAACCTTGAAATCAGCCCTTGCTTTGTCAGGAAGCCAGTGTAGGGAGGCTAGCACTGGAGTAATATGATACATTTTTTGGGTTCTAGTCAGGATTCTAGCAGCCGTATTTAGCACTAACTGAAGATTATTTAGTGCTTTATCCGGGTAGCCGGAAAGTAGAGCAGTCTAACCTAGAAGTGACAAAAGCATGGATGAATTTTTCTGCATCATTTTTGGACAGAAAGTTTCTGATTTTTGCAATGTTACGTAGATGGAAAAAAGCTGTCCTTGAAATGGTCTTGATATGTTCTTCAAAAGAGAGATCAGGGTCCAGAGTAACGCTGAGGTCCTTCACAGTTTTATTTGAGACGACTGTACAGCCATTAAGATTAATTGTCAGATTCAACAGAAGATCTCTTTGTTTCTTGGGACCTAGAACAAGCATCTCTGTTTTGTCCGAGTTTAAAAGTAGAAAGTTTGCAGCCATCCACTTCCTTATGTCTGAAACACATGCTTCTAGCGAGGGCAATTTTGGGGCTTCACCATGTTTCATTGAAATGTACAGTTGTGTGTCATCCGCATAGCAGTGAAAGTTGACATTATGTTTTCGAATGACATCCCCAAGAGGTAAAATATATAGTGAAAACAATAGTGGTCCTAAAACGGAACCTTGAGGAACACCGAAATTTACAGTTGATTTGTCAGAGGACAAACCATTCACAGAGACAAACTGATATCTTTCCGACAGATAAGATCTAAACCAGGCCAGAACTTGTCCGTGTAGACCAATTTGGGTTTCCAATCTCTCCAAAAGAATGTGGTGATCGATGGTATCAAAAGCAGCACTAAGGTCTAGGAGCACGAGGACAGATGCAGAGCCTCGGTCTGATGCCATTAAAAGGTCATTTACCACCTTCACAAGTGCAGTCTCAGTGCTATGATGGGGTCTAAAACCAGACTGAAGCATTTCGTATACATGGTTTGTCTTCAGGAAGGCAGTGAGTTGCTGCGCAACAGCCTTTTCTACAATTTTTGAGGGGAATGGAAGATTCGATATAGGCCGATAGTTTTTTATATTTTCTGGGTCAAGGTTTGGCTTTTTCAAGAGAGGCTTTATTACTGCCACTTTTAGTGAGTTTGGTACACATCCGGTGGATAGAGAGCCGTTTATTATGTTCAACATAGGAGGGCCAAGCACAGGAAGCAGCTCTTTCAGTAGTTTAGTTGGAATAGGGTCCAGTATGCAGCTTGAAGGTTTAGAGGCCATGATTATTTTCATCATTGTGTCAAGAGATAAAGTACTAAAACACTTGAGCGTCTCTCTTGATCCTAGGTCCTGGCAGAGTTGTGCAGACTCAGGACAACTGAGCTTTGAAGGAATACGCAGATTTAAAGAGGAGTCCGTAATTTGCTTTCTAATAATCATGATCTTTTCCTCAAAGAAGTTCATGAATTTATCACTGCTAAAGTGAAAGCCATCCTCTCTTGGGGAATGCTGCTTTTTAGTTAGCTTTGCGACAGTATCAAAAAGGATTTTTGGATTGTTCTTATTTTCCTCAATTAAGTTAGAAAAATAGGATGATCGAGCAGCAGTAAGGGCTCTTCGGTACTGCACGGTACTGTCTTTCCAAGCTAGTCGGAAGACTTCCTGTTTGGTGTGGCGCCATTTCCGTTCCAATTTTATGGAAGCTTGCTTCAGAGCTCGGGGAATTTCTGTGTACCAGGGAGCTAGTTTCTTATGAGAAATGTTTTAAGTTTTTAGGGGTGCAACTGCATCTAGGGTATTGCGCAAGGTTAAATTGAGTTCCTCAGTTAGGTGGTTAATTGATTTTTGTCCTCTGGTGTCCTTGGGTAGACAGAGGGAATCTGGAAGGACATCAAGAAATCTTTGTGTTGTCTGTGAATTTATAGCACGACTTTTGATGTTCCTTGGTTGGGGTCTGAGCAGATTATTTGTTGCAATTGCAAACATAATAAAATGGTGGTCCGATAGTCCAGGATTATGAGTAAAAACATTAAGATCCACAACATGTATTCCATGTGACAAAACTAGGTCCAGACTGTGACAGTGAGTAGGTCCAGAGACATGTTGGACAAACCCCACTGAGTCGATGATGGCTCCGAACGCCTTTTGGAGTGGGTCTGTGGACTTTTCCATGTGAATATTAAAGTCACCAAAGATTAGAATATTATCTGCTATGACTACAAGGTCCGATAGGAATTCAGGGAACTCAATGAGGAACGCTGTATATGGCCCAGGAGGCCTGTAAACAGTAGCTATAAAAAGTGATTGAGTAGGCTGCATAGATTTCATGACTAGAAGCTCAAAAGACGAAAACGTCATAATTTTTTTGGTTTGTAAATTTAAATGTGCTATCGTAAGTGTTAGCAACACCTCTGCCTTTGCGGGATGCACGGGGGATATGGTCACTAGTGTAGCCAGGAGGTGAGGCCTCATTTAACACAGTAAATTAATCAGGCGTAAGCCATGTTTCAGTAAGACAAATCACATCAAGATTATGATCAGTGATTAGTTCATTAACTATAATTGCCTTTGAAGTAAGGGATCTAACATTAAGTAGCCCTATTTTGAGATGTGAGGTATCATGATCTCTTTCAATAATGACAGGAATGGAGGAGGTCTTTATTCCAGTGAGATTGCTAAGGCGAACACCGCCATGTTTAGTTTTGTCCAACCTAGGTCGAGGCACAGACACAGTCTCAATGGGGATAGCTTAGCTGACTACACTGACTGTTCTAGTAGCAGACTCCACTATGCTGGCAGGCTGGCTAACAGCCTGCTGCCTGGCCTGCACCCTATTTCATTGTGGAGCTAGAGGAGTTAGAGCCCTGTCTATGTTGGTAGATAAGATGAGAGCACCCCTCCAGCTAGGATGGAGTCCGTCACTCCTCAGCAGGTCAGGCTTGGTCCTGTTTGTGGGTGAGTCCCAGAAAGAGGGCCAATTATCTACAAATTCTATCTTTTGGGAGGGGCAGAAAACAGTTTTCAACCAGCGATTGAGTTGTGAGACTCATCACTCCCCCTAACTGGGAGGGGGCCAGAGACAATTACTCGATGCCGACACATCTTTCTATGTTGCGTTTGGTGATCTCTGACTGTTTCATCCTAACATCGTTGGTGCCGACGTGGATAACAATATCTCTATACTCTCTACACTCGCCAGTTTTAGCTTTAGCCAGCATCATCTTCAGATTAGCCTTAACGTCGGTAGTCCTGCCCCCTGGTAAACAGTGTATGATCGCTGGATGATTAGTTTTAAGTCTAATACTGCGGGTAATGGAGTCGCCAATGACTAGAGTTTTCAATTTGTCAGAGCTAATGGTGGGAAGCTTCGGCGTCTCAGACCCCGTAACGGGAGGAGTAGAGACAAGAGAAGGCTCGGCCTCTGACTCCGACTCGCTGCTTAATGGGGAAAACCGGTTGAAAGTTTCTGTCGGCTGAATGAGCGACACCGGTTGAGCATTCCTACAGCATTTCCTTCCAGAAACCGTGAGAAAGTTGTCCGGCTGCAGGGACCGTGCGGTGGGCATTTATACTAACATTACTATCTGTACTTACTGGTGGCACAGACGCTGTTTCATCCTTTCCTATGTGAAACCCCTTCTGAAACCCCTTATGGTGAAACCCCTTCTGAAGAAAAGCAATCTAGATTCTTCAACTCTTAGCAGTTTTCGGCCAATCTCCAACCTTCCATTCTGAAGCAGAATTCTGGAGAAATTGGTGTTCAAACAGCTAAAATATTTCTTAAATGCCACCAGTATTTTAGAAAAATTCCAATCTGGTTGTCGTGCCCACCACAGCACAGGGACAGCCTTAGTTAAAGTGATATATGATCTTAGAGCCAACACAGATGCTAAATAGCTCTCTGTCCTTGTACTCTTAGATTTAAGAGCTGTGTTCGACACTGTTGACCATGATGTCCTTTTGGACAGACTGAAAAGGTGGGTTGGCCTCTCTGGTCCAGGTCTAAATGGGTTTATGACCTATTAAAATGGTTAAGAGTTTTTTGTCACCCTTGGTGAACATAACTCAGAAATAATACACATCACATGTGGCGTTCCACAAGGTTTGATTTTGGGTCTACTGTTCAGTTTATATATGTTACCCATTGGCAGCGTTATCAGAAAGCACAGCAGTGATTTTCATTGCTATGCAGACGATACATAACTTTACATTTCTGTGTTACCAGAGGATTTTAGCTCCACAGATAAATGATTAGACTGTATTAGTGATTTAAATACTATGATGGCACACAACTTCCTCCAGCTAAATCAAGACAAGACCAAGGAACTTATTGTTGGATCCAAAGCACAGAGAGAGAGAATCTAGCCGCACATTTTAATTCACAGGCAATAAAGATAAAACACCAGGTAACAACGTAGGTGTTATTTTAGATTCTGAACTACGTTTCAAATCACATTTTAGGAATGTGACCAAAATAGCTTTTTACCACCCGAGGAACATTGCCAAGGTGCGGCTGTTTCTCTCTCAAGCTGATACAGAGAGACTCATACATATTACAAACAGGCTTGACTACAGTAATGGTCTCCTGTCTGCTCAACCCAAGAAAGCCATTAGTCAACTGCAAAACATACAGAATGCTACAGCACGGGTACTGGCCAAGAACAGACGGAGAGCACACATTACACCGGTTTTAATGTCTTTGCAATGGCTGCCTGTGAGTTTTAGAATATATTTGAAGATTCTTCTATTGGTGTTTAAATCAATGCACGGTCGTGCATCCCAATACATGTCAGGCCTACTTTTAAGTTATGTACCCAGTAGAACCTGAGGGGGGCTGAAACTGTGGACATATTTAAAAGATCGTAAAACACATCTCTTTAGCCTTGCTTTTCCGTCGGGTGCTTTTAGTTGTTCTGTTTGCCATTCTTTTGTTTGCTGTGTAGTAAATATTTCAGCTATTATTTTGTTTTTATTCGTTATTTCCCGTAAAGCACATTGTGTTGAATTCTATGTCTGATATGTTCTGTATAAATAAAGCTTGATTTGAGGATTTGATTTGATTCATCATAGTTATGGTAGCCACTGAACCGTGGTCCCCGAAGGAACACTCCCCATATCATCCTCCTCTACCCACGATGCACCATTACCCACAACCCACCACACACCACCTCCTGGCTAATCAGCTCCAGAATGTAGGGAACACTGGTCGAGCTCTCAGTGTCTGATGGTCCCTGGGGATGGTAAAAAGAAAGAGAGGAGGGTGGGAGGGATTGTGGGAAATACTAGACAGCTATTTATTACCTACAGTCAATATAATAACTTCCTCTTCACCTTCCTCCTATAGTGTAGGTATCATGTAGAGAACCTAGAACCATACTGCATGGTATCCAGGTTACTGTATTATACTGCATATTGTTTGTTTAGTTCCGCAGAGCTGACTTCTTGCAGAGTAGGTGGACCTAGATAAGTGAACACCATGTATTACAGTCATGCATTGTGGTGGTGTTAGGCAACATGAATGGTTATGTATGAGGTTTGATAATCCCCCCCAACTCTGGGCTGCTGGCCGGGAAGGGACACAACCATGGCCTGCTTATCCAGCATAAAGCAACGTTTGTTGTTGTTGTCTCAAAATCTCACATGTGATCAGTCAGACACACATTCAATGCCCAGAAATGCATACAAATGCCATACACTCAGATTCTCACATACACTCACACACACATGCACATTCAGTGAGGGAGTGATAGAGAGAAATAGATTGGGGGAGGGAGGGAGGGAGGGGGCGTGTTTGTATAATACATCTATGTGGCATGGCTTATCTCCCGCTAAGACGGGGTCATTACTGATCTAGGGATGCTGCAGCGGCCTGGATGGATTATAGATTACAGTTGATTCATAAACTGTATTTAAAAATATCATAAAAGGATTAGGAGGTGTACACTATATGCACCTTATTTATTTATACATATAGCATTCCACTATGTTTTTTTTTGTATATACGTAGCTTTGATGATATGGATAGTGTTCAAATTGAAGAGGCCTATTGATAAAAATAAAACCATAACAAAACAGATATCCATTGGAAACTAAATGGTTTACATGATCCAGGGGCAGTGCAGCTGACCCTCTGCTCTTCCCAGGCCTCCATCATCTCCTGGTCCTTTCTGTTTCCTCCTGTAGTCTTGGTTGGATCAGTCCAGAATAGGAGTTGAAGGCCAGTGGGCGCCCTGGTTCCAACATGTCACAATCATTAAGAGTGGAGTCAGTGGACACTGCATCTCATTCTCTCCCTTCCATCCCCCAGTACAGTTATTCTAATACCAGCGCCTGGCATTAGGGAGTGGCCTAATATAACATGGCATCCTATCATAAGCTAACATGCCGATCGTAGCGTCCCGTCACCAACACCATTGCCCTATTCCTCCTCATCATCTTCTCCCATTGACCTCCTTTCCAGTCGACTTCCCCACTTCCTGACTGGCAACTAATTCCCTCTGCTGATGTTGCCTACGTGTCTCCATGTTATTGTGGGATGCTCTTCATACACTAAAGGGAAAGTTACTTCAGTCAAAAACCTAAGGCAGATTCCATTCTGTCTTGGGTGTATCTGAGGTCTGAGAAGGCTGTGTGTGTGTGTGTGTGTGTGTGTGTCCTGGTCCTGTATGGAGCATGCCTTGCTGACAATTCCCAGTGAGTGTGATGTGCACCAGTGACTAGAGTAATAAAACTGTCTCCATGATTGTCATGCACAGGGGGGTCAACACGGCATCGCAGTCCTGCTCTATTATGGGATACTCATTCAGTCTTACCATTGGTCCGTTGCAGGAACGACGGCAATACATTGGTGTTATAGCTCTGTGTGTTTGTGTGTGTGTGTCAGTATTATCCCACTGGCCAGTCCATACTGCCGATGTGTTAAATTAAATGTCACTGGGCCTGAAGTACACTTGCTTTCCAATAGCTGTAATTTGTGTTGCCACTTGAAGGGTCTAATGGTGGCTAAACATGACAGCTGGAATTGGTAACCGTTAGTCTGTCTCTCTGTGTGATCATGTGGGCCTCAAACCAAAGGGCAATGGATGACCGCTTCGTTGGTTCATATTGTGTTATGATGAGATGCCATTGCTCTTTTATACAGTACTTCCTGCAAGGCTTGACAACTAAATTACATGTCAAGATCAAAGATCTGTTTGGTGCAATATTGTTCCGATTTTTCTGTTCATTTTTTTCTCTTGTCAAAAGACCTTGCACAAGATTATTGTGAAAACATGTGTGTCTTGTCCAGAATGTTGTTCGCTCATTGCAGGTCATCCATAACCTCTCTCAGCACACGTTCATCCCCAGACAGGCAGCTCTCCCAGCAGTGCAACACAATGCAGATCACAGCCTCTCTCTCTCTCATCATATGTTCATCTCTCTCTTTTTCTCCCACCCACCCTCCCTCTCTCTCTCTCTCTCATCCTATGTTCATCTCACTCTCTCTTTTTCTCTCTCTCTCTCATTCTATATTCATCTCACTCTTTCATCCTATGTTCATCTCACTCTCTCTTTTTCTCTCTCTCTCTCATTCTATATTCATCTCACTCTTTCATCATATGTTCATCTCTCCCTCTCTCTCTCTCTCAACTTATGTTCATCTCTTTATCTCTACCTCTCTCTCTCATCATATGTTCATCTCTCTATCGCTCTCTCTCTCTCTCTCACCATAAGTTCATCTCTCTCGCTCTCTCTCTCTCTCTCTCATCATATGTTCATCTCTCTATCGCTCTCTCTCTCTCTCTCACCATATGTTCATCTCTCTATCGCTCTCTCTCTCTCTCTCTCTCTCAACATATGTTCATATCTCTACCTCTCTCTCTCATCAAATGTTCATCTCTTTCTCTACCTCTCTCTCTCTCATCATATGTTCATATCTCTATCTCTCTCTCCCAATTCAATTCAATTCAATTCAATTCGCTTTATTGGCATGACGTAACAATGTACATGTTGCCAAAGCTTATTTTGGATATTTACAATATAAAATAAATACAAATGAGAATCAAGATTGTCAATGGGACAACAGTAACAACAATAACCAAGGGTCAAAATAACCATCCATTGAACAATAACAATAAGCATACAGTAGAGGACATGTGCAGGTTGATTGGTCTGTCAGACACTGTCCCTCATCTTATGGCAGGCAGCAATGTAGTGCGCTGCCAACCCACAGCTCTCTGTGTCCTCCCCCAACAGGACGGGTAGCTTACTCTCATCAGAGATGTCTTTTAAACCTTGAATAAGGGTTTCAAATTTGGGAAAATGACACTCTCTAATTGTTTTATATTTTTGACATTTTGTCAGGAAATGCAGCTCCGTCTCAGGTTCTGCTGTTGTGCAGTGGTTGCACAGCCTTTCCTCTACAGGGAGCCAGGTCTACCCTTCTCAAGGCTGTGCTCATATGGTCAAATATTTAGCCACGGCGTATTAGGGCCAGATACTGTCGATTTAGGGCCAGATAGCACTGCATTTTGCTTGTGTTTGTGTTTCCCAATAAGCTATATAGTTTTGTTTTGACTGTGTTGTAATTTGGTTTATCCTGATTGATTGAACAAGAACAAGTATGTGAACTCAGCCCCAGGACCAGCTGGATGAGGGGACTCTTTTCTTTGCTCAGCTCTTGGCATTGCAGGGCTTGGTAATGATATGAGAGGGTGTCACTGTATTTGAGATGTTTCCAAAACTGAATGGCTCTTTTTTAGTTTGTATTATTAGTGGATATTGGCCTAATTCTGCCCTGCATGCATTGTTTGTAGTTTTCCTCTGGACATGTAGGAGAATCTTACAGAACTCTGCATGCAGGGTTTCAATGGGGTGTTTGTAGGAGAATCTTACAGATCTCTGCATGCAGGGTTTCAATGGGGTGTTTGTAGGAGAATCTTACAGAACTCTGCATGCAGGGTTTCAATGGGGTGTTTGTAGGAGAATCTTACAGAACTCTGCATGCAGGGTTTCAATGGGGTGTTTGTAGGAGAATCTTACAGAACTCTGCATGCAGGGTTTCAATGGGGTGTTTGTAGG
Organism: Oncorhynchus nerka; assembly: GCF_034236695.1. Lineage (NCBI taxonomy): Eukaryota > Metazoa > Chordata > Actinopteri > Salmoniformes > Salmonidae > Oncorhynchus > Oncorhynchus nerka. The sequence goes on from NC_088402.1 coordinate 28,052,068, forward strand.
AGAATCTTACAGAACTCTGCATGCAGGGTTTCAATGGGGTGTTTGTAGGAGAATCTTACAGAACTCTGCATGCAGGGTTTCAATGGGGTGTTTGTAGGAGAATCTTACAGAACTCTGCATGCAGGGTTTCAATGGGGTGTTTGTAGGAGAATCTTACAGAACTCTGCATGCAGGGTTTCAATGGGGTGTTTGTCCCATTTGATGAAATCTTGTTTTGCAGTGGACCCCACGCCTCGCTGCCATAAAGTGTAATTGGTTCAATGACATATTCAATTAGTTTTAGGCAAATTTTAATAGGTATTTCAATTTGAATTAGCTTTTTAATGGCGTAGAATGCCCTGCGTGCTTTCTCTCTCAGTTCATTCACTGCCTCATTAAGGTGTCCAGTTTAGCTTATTTTTAAACCTAAGTAATTGTAGTGTGTGCAGTACTCTATATATTTTGTACCAATTGAGAACTTTGGTCTAGTTCCCTGAGATCTGGATCTTCTCTGGAAAATCATTATTTTAGTATTTTTGGGGTTTACTGCCAGGGCCCAGGTTTGGCAGTACTGCTCTAGGAGGTCCTGGCTCTGCTGTAGGCCATGTGCTGTGGGTGACAGCAGGCATAGGTCATCTGCGAAGAGTAGGCATTTAACTTCTGAATTGTGGAGACTAACACCAGGGGCTGAGGATTTTTCTAGATTAGTGGCCAATTCGTTAATGTAAATATTGAAGAGTGCAGGGCTCAGATTGCAACCCTGGCAAAGGCCCCGCCCCTGTTTGAAGAATTCTGTTATTTTCTTAACAATTTTCTCTCTCTCATCATATGTTCCTCTCTCTCTCTCTAACAATCTCTCTCTCTCTCTCTCTCTCTCTGTCGCTCATCATATGTTAATCTCTCTAACAGTCTCTCTCTCTCTCTCTCTCTCTCTCTCTCTCTGTTTGTCTCTCTCATCCTATGTTCGTCTGTCCGTCTCTCTCTCTCTCTCTCTCTCTCTCTCTCTCTCTCATCCTATGTTCATCTCTCTCTGTCTCTCTCTCTCTGTCGCTCTCTCTCTCATCCTATGTTCATCTCTCTCTCTGTCTCTCACTCTCTGTCGCTCTCTCTCTCTCATCCTATGTTCATCTCTCTCTCTCTCTCTCTCTCTCTCTCTCTCTCTCTCTATCTCTCTCTCTCTCTTCATAACTATAAGGAAGTGAGTACAGGGTGTCACATGTCTACCTAAGCACTTACTCATAGAATAAACCACTTCCTGACAGCCATATCTGTGGCAAAGGGTAATGCCTGTAATACATAAAGCCAGGTCTTCTTCCAAACTAGCCAATGGTGGTGGGACACATCATATGCTGCTGGTTTTTGGGAGATGCTAAGGGATCAACCATCGTATTGTGGGATTGGGACGCCATGTGTTTGTAGCAGTTGTAGAAAATGCAGTTTATTTTAGGTTCCCTGTAGGGTCCCAGTGTGTACTTTCCTCCCAACCCCCTTTATATGTGGACATACACATGCTGACTGGTTACAACGTAATGGAGGTAGGGCAATTCCACCTCTGTTTTTACGCCATCGTTCAGCAGGCAGGCTTCTGTATGAGATGATTGCATCCAGACTGAGGAGAAATCTGCACACAATACAGCCAGATCTGAACACAATCAGACCACAAAGCAACCAAAGTCAAGTGTAGACATGACCTCTCTCTCTCTCTCTCTCTCTCTGTCTGCCAGTACACTATCTCTGCTCTGGGCCCTGTACAGGTTAACCTTGAGGTGTTATCACACTATTTCTACTGGGTATAGAGCCATGGCGAACCTATCTAACCTGCTATTGTAGCAACATGGGCACAACCACATAATGAAATAGGATCTCTAGGATTATCTCTGTCCACAGCTGATTATCTCGGTTCACATCCTGAGCATGGTTTCATACTGTAGGGATAGACCACTGATAGAACATAGATAGAACAGACAAGTCTACCTCTGGTATATGTTGATGGAATTGTATCGGTATTTGGGGAAAGGGTGAGAAGGAGAGAGAAAGAGGTAGGGAGAGAGAAGATATGGAGGTGAGAAAATAGGTCATTCAGATAGGAAACAGAGAGTATGATTTGAGAGGCAGGAAGGCGGTTAGAGGAGAAACCCAGTGAAGCATTGTATGCTGGGTAAATTAATATGCTGGGCCGAGCAATATTTGTGAGTGAGGTAACATGAGCACACACAGAGATCATTATATGTGTGTGTGCATTAGGAGCTCTGTGGGCCTGTCAGTGCCTCATCTCCCCCTGCCCCCCTGCTTCCCCCTCTCATCTCCCCTGCCACCCCTCCCACCTCTCATCTCCCCCTGCCTCACCCTCCCCTCTCATCTCCCCTGCCTCCCACCTCTCATCTCCCCTGCCACCCCCTCCCACCTCTCATCTCCCCTGCCACCCCTCCCACCTCTCATCTCCCCTGCCACCCCCTCCCACCTCTCATCTCCCCTGCCACCCCTCCCACCTCTCATCTCCCCTGCCACCCCCTCGCCCTCTCATCTCCCCCTGCCACCCCCTCCCACCTCTCATCTCCCCTGCCACCCCCCACCTCTCAACTCCCCCTGCCACCCCCTGCCACCCCCTCTCATCTCCCCTGCCACCCCCTCCCCTCTCATCTCCCCCTGCCACCCCTCCCCCTCTCATCTCCCCCTGCCACCTCCTCCCACCTCTCATCTCCCCTGCCACCCCTCCCACCTCTCATCTCCCCTGCCACCCTCCCACCTCTCATCTCCCCCTGCCACCCCCCACCTCTCAACTCCCCCTGCCACCCCCTCCCCCTCTCATCTCCCCTGCCACCCCTCCCTCTCTCATCTCCCCCTGCCACCCCCTCCCACCTCTCATCTCCCCCTGCCACCCCCTCCCACCTCTCATCTCCCCCTGCCTCCCACCTCTCATCTCCCCCTGCCTCCCCTCCCCTCTCATCTCCCCCTGCCACCCCTCCCACCTCTCATCTCCGGCCTGCCTCCCCTCCCCCTCTCATCTCCCCCTGCCACCCCCTCCCACCTCTCATCTCCCCTGCCTCCCCCTCCACCTCTCATCTCCCCCTGCCACCCCTCCCACCTCTCATCTCCCCCTGCCTCCCCCTCCCACCTCTCATCTCCCCCTGCCTCCCCCTCCCCCTCTCATCTCCCCTGCCTCCCCCTCCCCCTCTCATCTCCCCTGCCACCCCCTCCCACCTCTCATCTCCCCCTGCCCCCCCTCTCATCTCCCCCTCTCACCACCCCCTCCCACCTCTCATCTCCCCCTGCCTCCCCCTCCCCTCCCCCTCATCTCCCCTGCCTCACCCCTCCCCTCCCATCTCACCCCCTGCCTCCTCACTCCCATCTCACCCATGCCTCATCCCTCCCCCTCTCCCATCTCACCCCTGCCTCACCCTATCCCATTTCCCCCTCTCCCATCTCACCTCAACCCGCCTCACCCCCACCACCTCAACCCGCCCCACCCCCACCACCTCAACCCGCCTCACCCCCACCACCTCAACCCGCCCCACCCCCACCACCTCAACCCGCCTCACCCCCACCACAGGCAATAAACACAAGCAATATCAGCTGCATTTTATACCAATTCAGCTACACTGGCAGGAGAGAAAAAACAACCCCAAAATCTCTATAGAAATTCAAATGTAACGTCTCAAAATAATACAGTACTTTCTCAGAGATACAAATACTTACTGATCTACATAGACCAGCTGCCATATAACATGATGATATATCAGGTTAAAAAGTAGATTATACATCAATGCATAACAAACAGCTGATGTTAATACAATGTAGTAATTACAATATAATGAGGAACAAACGGTGCTGTTGTAATTAGCTAGCTGGCTGCCGTGTGCCATTAACTCAGACATGGGCTATTATGCCTTTTTATCCTTCTATGTTTTCTCAGAAACTACTTAGTCTAATTAACAGAAAACGACCAGCGGGGGGAGAGAGAGAGAGACTGTACCTTACAGTTTATATTATAATAGTCTTCATAGAGAGAGAGAGAGAGAGAGAGAGAGAGACTGTACCTTACAGTTTATATTATAATAGTCTTCATAGAGAGAGAGAGAGAGAGAGAGAGAGAGAGAGAGACTGTACCTTACAGTTTATATTATAATAGTCTACATAGAGAGAGAGAGAGAGACTGTACCTTACTGTTTATAATATAATAGTCTTCATAGAGAGAGAGAGAGACTATACCTTACAGTTTATATTATAATAGTCTACATAGAGAGAGAGAGACTGTACCTTACAGTTTATATTATAATAGTCTTCATAGAGAGAGAGAGAGACTATACCTTACAGTTTATATTATAATAGTCTACATAGAGAGAGAGAGAGAGAGAGACTGTACCTTACTGTTTATAATATAATAGTCTTCATAGAGAGAGAGAGAGACTATACCTTACAGTTTATATTATAATAGTCTACATAGAGAGAGAGAGAGACTGTACCTTACTGTTTATATTATAATAGTCTTCATAGAGAGAGAGAGAGAGAGAGACTGTACCTTACAGTTTATATTATAATAGTCTTCATAGAGAGAGAGAGAGAGAGAGAGAGAGAGAGAGAGAGACTGTACCTTACTGTTTATATTATAATAGTCTTCATAGAGAGAGAGAGAGAGAGAGAGAGAGAGAGAGAGAGAGACTGTACCTTACTGTTTATATTATAATAGTCTTCATAGAGAGAGAGAGAGACTGTACCTTACAGTTTATATTATAATAGTCTTCATAGAGAGAGAGAGAGAGAGAGAGAGAGAGAGACTGTACCTTACTGTTTATATTATAATAGTCTACATAGAGAGAGAGAGAGAGACTGTACCTTACTGTTTATATTATAATAGTCTTCATAGAGAGAGAGAGAGACTGTACCTTACTGTTTATATTATAATAGTCTACATAGAGAGAGAGAGAGACTGTACCTTACTGTTTATATTATAATAGTCTTCATAGAGAGAGAGAGAGAGAGAGAGAGAGAGAGAGAGAGACTGTACCTTACTGTTTATATTATAATAGTCTTCATAGAGAGAGAGAGAGACTGTACCTTACTGTTTATATTATAATAGTCTTCATAGAGAGAGAGAGAGACTGTACCTTACTGTTTATATTATAATAGTCTTCATAGAGAGAGAGAGAGAGAGAGAGAGAGAGAGAGACTGTACCTTACTGTTTATATTATAATAGTCTACAGATAGAGAGAGAGAGACTGTACCTTACAGTTTATATTATAATAGTCTACATAGAGAGAGAGAGAGACTGTACCTTACTGTTTATATTATAATAGTCTACATAGAGAGAGAGAGAGAGACTGTACCTTACTGTTTATATTATAATAGTCTTCATAGAGAGAGAGAGAGAGAGATAGACTGTACCTTACTGTTTATATTATAATAGTCTACATAGAGAGAGAGAGAGAGAGAGAGAGAGAGACTGTACCTTACTGTTTATAATATAATAGTCTTCATAGAGAGAGAGAGAGAGAGAGACTGTACCTTACTGTTTATAATATAATAGTCTTCATAGAGAGAGAGAGAGAGAGACTATACCTTACTGTTTATAATATAATAGACTTCATAGAGAGAGAGAGAGACTATACTCTCCTGTTTATAATATAATAGTCTACATAGAGAGAGAGAGAGAGACTATACCTTACTGTTTATAATATAATAGACTTCATAGAGAGAGAGAGAGAGACTATACCTTACTGTTTATAATATAATAGACTTCATAGAGAGAGAGAGAGAGACTATACTCTCCTGTTTATAATATAATAGTCTACATAGAGAGAGAGAGAGAGAGAGAGACTATACTCTCCTGTTTATATTATAATAGTCTTCATAGAGAGAGAGAGAGAGAGAGACTGTACCTTACTGTTTATAATATAATAGTCTTCATAGAGAGAGAGAGAGAGAGAGACTATACCTTACTGTTTATATTATAATAGTCTTCATAGAGAGAGAGAGAGAGACTGTACCTTACTGTTTATATTATAATAGTCTTCATAGAGAGAGAGAGAGAGAGAGACTGTACCTTACTGTTTATAATATAATAGTCTTCATAGAGAGAGAGAGAGAGAGACTATACCTTACTGTTTATAATATAATAGTCTTCATAGAGAGAGAGAGAGAGACTATACCTTACTGTTTATAATATAATAGTCTACATAGAGAGAGAGAGAGAGAGAGAGACTGTACCTTACAGTTTATATTATAATAGTCTTCATAGAGAGAGAGAGAGAGAGAGAGAGAGAGAGAGAGAGAGAGAGAGAGACTGTACCTTACAGTTTATATTATAATAGTCTACATAGAGAGAGAGAGAGAGACTGTACCTTACTGTTTATAATATAATAGTCTTCATAGAGAGAGAGAGAGACTATACCTTACAGTTTATATTATAATAGTCTACATAGAGAGAGAGAGACTGTACCTTACAGTTTATATTATAATAGTCTTCATAGAGAGAGAGAGAGACTATACCTTACAGTTTATATTATAATAGTCTACATAGAGAGAGAGAGAGAGAGAGACTGTACCTTACTGTTTATAATATAATAGTCTTCATAGAGAGAGAGAGAGACTATACCTTACAGTTTATATTATAATAGTCTACATAGAGAGAGAGAGAGACTGTACCTTACTGTTTATATTATAATAGTCTTCATAGAGAGAGAGAGAGAGAGAGACTGTACCTTACAGTTTATATTATAATAGTCTTCATAGAGAGAGAGAGAGAGAGAGAGAGAGAGAGAGAGAGAGAGACTGTACCTTACTGTTTATATTATAATAGTCTTCATAGAGAGAGAGAGAGAGAGAGAGAGAGAGAGAGAGAGACTGTACCTTACTGTTTATATTATAATAGTCTTCATAGAGAGAGAGAGAGAGACTGTACCTTACAGTTTATATTATAATAGTCTTCATAGAGAGAGAGAGAGAGAGAGAGAGAGAGAGAGACTGTACCTTACTGTTTATATTATAATAGTCTACATAGAGAGAGAGAGAGAGACTGTACCTTACTGTTTATATTATAATAGTCTTCATAGAGAGAGAGAGAGACTGTACCTTACTGTTTATATTATAATAGTCTACATAGAGAGAGAGAGACTGTACCTTACTGTTTATATTATAATAGTCTTCATAGAGAGAGAGAGAGAGAGAGAGAGAGAGAGAGAGAGAGAGACTGTACCTTACTGTTTATATTATAATAGTCTTCATAGAGAGAGAGAGAGACTGTACCTTACTGTTTATATTATAATAGTCTTCATAGAGAGAGAGAGACTGTACCTTACTGTTTATATTATAATAGTCTTCATAGAGAGAGAGAGAGAGAGAGAGAGAGAGAGAGACTGTACCTTACTGTTTATATTATAATAGTCTACAGATAGAGAGAGAGAGACTGTACCTTACAGTTTATATTATAATAGTCTACATAGAGAGAGAGAGAGACTGTACCTTAATGTTTATATTATAATAGTCTACATAGAGAGAGAGAGAGAGACTGTACCTTACTGTTTATATTATAATAGTCTTCATAGAGAGAGAGAGAGAGAGAGATAGACTGTACCTTACTGTTTATATTATAATAGTCTACATAGAGAGAGAGAGAGAGAGAGAGAGAGACTGTACCTTACTGTTTATAATATAATAGTCTTCATAGAGAGAGAGAGAGAGAGAGAGACTGTACCTTACTGTTTATAATATAATAGTCTTCATAGAGAGAGAGAGAGAGAGACTATACCTTACTGTTTATAATATAATAGACTTCATAGAGAGAGAGAGAGAGACTATACTCTCCTGTTTATAATATAATAGTCTACATAGAGAGAGAGAGACTATACCTTACTGTTTATAATATAATAGACTTCATAGAGAGAGAGAGAGAGACTATACCTTACTGTTTATAATATAATAGACTTCATAGAGAGAGAGAGAGAGACTATACTCTCCTGTTTATAATATAATAGTCTACATAGAGAGAGAGAGAGAGAGAGAGACTATACTCTCCTGTTTATATTATAATAGTCTTCATAGAGAGAGAGAGAGAGAGAGAGACTGTACCTTACTGTTTATAATATAATAGTCTTCATAGAGAGAGAGAGAGAGAGACTATACCTTACTGTTTATATTATAATAGTCTTCATAGAGAGAGAGAGAGACTGTACCTTACTGTTTATATTATAATAGTCTTCATAGAGAGAGAGAGAGAGAGAGAGACTGTACCTTACTGTTTATAATATAATAGTCTTCATAGAGAGAGAGAGACTATACCTTACTGTTTATAATATAATAGTCTTCATAGAGAGAGAGAGAGAGAGACTATACCTTACTGTTTATAATATAATAGTCTACATAGAGAGAGAGAGAGAGAGAGAGACTGTACCTTACAGTTTATATTATAATAGTCTTCATAGAGAGAGAGAGAGAGAGAGAGAGAGAGAGAGAGACTGTACCTTACAGTTTATATTATAATAGTCTACATAGAGAGAGAGAGAGAGACTGTACCTTACTGTTTATAATATAATAGTCTTCATAGAGAGAGAGAGAGACTATACCTTACAGTTTATATTATAATAGTCTACATAGAGAGAGAGAGACTGTACCTTACAGTTTATATTATAATAGTCTTCATAGAGAGAGAGAGAGACTATACCTTACAGTTTATATTATAATAGTCTACATAGAGAGAGAGAGAGAGAGAGACTGTACCTTACTGTTTATAATATAATAGTCTTCATAGAGAGAGAGAGAGACTATACCTTACAGTTTATATTATAATAGTCTACATAGAGAGAGAGAGAGACTGTACCTTACTGTTTATATTATAATAGTCTTCATAGAGAGAGAGAGAGAGAGAGACTGTACCTTACAGTTTATATTATAATAGTCTTCATAGAGAGAGAGAGAGAGAGAGAGAGAGAGAGAGAGAGAGACTGTACCTTACTGTTTATATTATAATAGTCTTCATAGAGAGAGAGAGAGAGAGAGAGAGAGAGAGACTGTACCTTACTGTTTATATTATAATAGTCTTCATAGAGAGAGAGAGAGAGACTGTACCTTACAGTTTATATTATAATAGTCTTCATAGAGAGAGAGAGAGAGAGAGAGAGAGAGAGACTGTACCTTACTGTTTATATTATAATAGTCTACATAGAGAGAGAGAGAGAGACTGTACCTTACTGTTTATATTATAATAGTCTTCATAGAGAGAGACTGTACCTTACTGTTTATATTATAATAGTCTACATAGAGAGAGAGAGAGACTGTACCTTACTGTTTATATTATAATAGTCTTCATAGAGAGAGAGAGAGAGAGAGAGAGAGAGAGAGAGAGACTGTACCTTACTGTTTATATTATAATAGTCTTCATAGAGAGAGAGAGAGACTGTACCTTACTGTTTATATTATAATAGTCTTCATAGAGAGAGAGAGAGACTGTACCTTACTGTTTATATTATAATAGTCTTCATAGAGAGAGAGAGAGAGAGAGAGAGAGAGAGAGAGACTGTACCTTACTGTTTATATTATAATAGTCTACAGATAGAGAGAGAGAGACTGTACCTTACAGTTTATATTATAATAGTCTACATAGAGAGAGAGAGAGACTGTACCTTACTGTTTATATTATAATAGTCTACATAGAGAGAGAGAGAGAGACTGTACCTTACTGTTTATATTATAATAGTCTTCATAGAGAGAGAGAGAGAGAGAGATAGACTGTACCTTACTGTTTATATTATAATAGTCTACAAAGAGAGAGAGAGAGAGAGAGAGAGAGAGACTGTACCTTACTGTTTATAATATAATAGTCTTCATAGAGAGAGAGAGAGAGAGAGAGACTGTACCTTACTGTTTATAATATAATAGTCTTCATAGAGAGAGAGAGAGAGAGACTATACCTTACTGTTTATAATATAATAGACTTCATAGAGAGAGAGAGAGAGACTATACTCTCCTGTTTATAATATAATAGTCTACATAGAGAGAGAGAGAGAGAGACTATACCTTACTGTTTATAATATAATAGACTTCATAGAGAGAGAGAGAGAGACTATACCTTACTGTTTATAATATAATAGACTTCATAGAGAGAGAGAGAGAGACTATACTCTCCTGTTTATAATATAATAGTCTACATAGAGAGAGAGAGAGAGAGAGAGACTATACTCTCCTGTTTATATTATAATAGTCTTCATAGAGAGAGAGAGAGAGAGAGAGAGAGACTGTACCTTACTGTTTATAATATAATAGTCTTCATAGAGAGAGAGAGACTATACCTTACTGTTTATATTATAATAGTCTTCATAGAGAGAGAGAGAGAGACTGTACCTTACTGTTTATATTATAATAGTCTTCATAGAGAGAGAGAGAGAGAGAGAGACTGTACCTTACTGTTTATAATATAATAGTCTTCATAGAGAGAGAGAGAGAGAGACTATACCTTACTGTTTATAATATAATAGTCTTCATAGAGAGAGAGAGAGAGAGACTATACCTTACTGTTTATAATATAATAGTCTACATAGAGAGAGAGAGAGAGAGACTGTACCTTACTGTTTATAATATAATAGTCTTCATAGAGAGAGAGAGAGAGAGACTGTACCTTACTGTTTATAATATAATAGTCTTCATAGAGAGAGAGAGAGAGAGAGAGACTGTACCTTACTGTTTATAATATAATAGTCTACATAGAGAGAGAGAGAGAGAGACTGTACCTTACAGTTTATATTATAATAGTCTTCATAGAGAGAGAGAGAGAGAGAGAGAGACTGTACCTTACAGTTTATATTATAATAGTCTTCATAGAGAGAGAGAGAGAGAGAGAGAGAGAGAGAGAGAGACTGTACCTTACTGTTTATATTATAATAGTCTTCATAGAGAGAGAGAGAGAGACTGTACCTTACTGTTTATATTATAATAGTCTACATAGAGAGAGAGAGACTGTACCTTACTGTTTATATTATAATAGTCTACATAGAGAGAGAGAGACTGTACCTTACTGTTTATATTATAATAGTCTTCATAGAGAGAGAGAGAGAGAGAGAGAGACTGTACCTTACTGTTTATATTATAATAGTCTACAGATAGAGAGAGAGAGACTGTACCTTACTGTTTATATTATAATAGTCTACAGATAGAGAGAGAGAGACTGTACCTTACAGTTTATATTATAATAGTCTACATAGAGAGAGAGAGAGACTGTACCTTACTGTTTATATTATAATAGTCTACATAGAGAGAGAGAGAGAGACTGTACCTTACTGTTTATATTATAAATGTCTTCATAGAGAGAGAGAGAGACTGTACCTTACTGTTTATATTATAATAGTCTACATAGAGAGAGAGAGAGAGAGAGAGACTGTACCTTACTGTTTATATTATAATAGTCTTCATAGAGAGAGAGAGAGAGACTGTACCTTACAGTTTATATTATAATAGTCTACATAGAGAGAGAGAGAGACTGTACCTTACTGTTTATAATATAATAGTCTTCAGAGAGAGAGAGAGACTATACCTTACAGTTTATATTATAATAGTCTACATAGAGAGAGAGAGACTGTACCTTACAGTTTATATTATAATAGTCTTCATAGAGAGAGAGAGAGACTATACCTTACAGTTTATATTATAATAGTCTACATAGAGAGAGAGAGAGACTGTACCTTACTGTTTATATTATAATAGTCTTCATAGAGAGAGAGAGAGAGAGAGACTGTACCTTACAGTTTATATTATAATAGTCTTCATAGAGAGAGAGAGAGAGAGAGAGAGAGAGAGAGACTGTACCTTACTGTTTATATTATAATAGTCTTCATAGAGAGAGAGAGAGAGAGAGAGAGAGAGAGAGAGACTGTACCTTACTGTTTATATTATAATAGTCTTCATAGAGAGAGAGAGAGACTGTACCTTACAGTTTATATTATAATAGTCTTCATAGAGAGAGAGAGAGAGAGAGAGAGAGAGAGAGAGAGAGACTGTACCTTACTGTTTATATTATAATAGTCTACATAGAGAGAGAGAGAGAGACTGTACCTTACTGTTTATATTATAATAGTCTTCATAGAGAGAGAGAGAGACTGTACCTTACTGTTTATATTATAATAGTCTACATAGAGAGAGAGAGAGACTGTACCTTACTGTTTATATTATAATAGTCTTCATAGAGAGAGAGAGAGAGAGAGACTGTACCTTACTGTTTATATTATAATAGTCTTCATAGAGAGAGAGAGAGACTGTACCTTACTGTTTATATTATAATAGTCTTCATAGAGAGAGAGAGAGACTGTACCTTACTGTTTATATTATAATAGTCTTCATAGAGAGAGAGAGAGAGAGAGAGAGAGAGAGAGACTGTACCTTACTGTTTATATTATAATAGTCTTCATAGAGAGAGAGAGAGACTGTACCTTACTGTTTATATTATAATAGTCTACATAGAGAGAGAGAGAGAGAGAGAGAGAGAGAGAGAGAGAGAGAGACTGTACCTTACTGTTTATATTATAATAGTCTTCATAGAGAGAGAGAGAGAGAGAGAGACTATACCTTACTGTTTATAATATAATAGACTTCATAGAGAGAGAGAGAGAGACTATACTCTCCTGTTTATAATATAATAGTCTACATAGAGAGAGAGAGAGAGAGAGAGACTATACTCTCCTGTTTATATTATAATAGTCTTCATAGAGAGAGAGAGAGAGAGAGAGACTGTACCTTACTGTTTATAATATAATAGTCTTCATAGAGAGAGAGAGAGAGAGAGACTGTACCTTACTGTTTATATTATAATAGTCTTCATAGAGAGAGAGAGAGAGAGAGAGACTGTACCTTACTGTTTATAATATAATAGTCTTCATAGAGAGAGAGAGAGAGAGACTATACCTTACTGTTTATAATATAATAGTCTACATAGAGAGAGAGAGAGAGAGAGAGACTGTACCTTACTGTTTATAATATAATAGTCTTCATAGAGAGAGAGAGAGAGAGACTGTACCTTACTGTTTATAATATAATAGTCTACATAGAGAGAGAGAGACTGTACCTTACAGTTTATATTATAATAGTCTTCATAGAGAGAGAGAGAGAGAGAGAGAGAGAGAGAGAGAGACTGTACCTTACAGTTTATATTATAATAGTCTTCATAGAGAGAGAGAGAGAAACTGTACCTTACAGTTTATATTATAATAGTCTTCATAGAGAGAGAGAGAGAGAGAGAGAGAGAGAGAGAGAGAGACTGTACCTTACTGTTTATATTATAATAGTCTTCATAGAGAGAGAGAGAGAGACTGTACCTTACTGTTTATATTATAATAGTCTACATAGAGAGAGAGAGACTGTACCTTACTGTTTATATTATAATAGTCTTCATAGAGAGAGAGAGAGAGAGAGAGAGAGAGACTGTACCTTACTGTTTATATTATAATAGTCTACAGATAGAGAGAGAGAGACTGTACCTTACTGTTTATATTATAATAGTCTACAGATAGAGAGAGAGAGACTGTACCTTACAGTTTATATTATAATAGTCTACATAGAGAGAGAGAGAGACTGTACCTTACTGTTTATATTATAATAGTCTACATAGAGAGAGAGAGAGAGACTGTACCTTACTGTTTATATTATAAATGTCTTCATAGAGAGAGAGAGAGACTGTACCTTACTGTTTATATTATAATAGTCTACATAGAGAGAGAGAGAGAGAGACTGTACCTTACAGTTTATATTATAATAGTCTTCATAGAGAGAGAGAGAGAGAGAGAGAGACTGTACCTTACAGTTTATATTATAATAGTCTACATAGAGAGAGAGAGAGAGACTGTACCTTACTGTTTATAATATAATAGTCTTCATAGAGAGAGAGAGAGACTATACCTTACAGTTTATATTATAATAGTCTACATAGAGAGAGAGAGACTGTACCTTACAGTTTATATTATAATAGTCTTCATAGAGAGAGAGAGAGACTATACCTTACAGTTTATATTATAATAGTCTACATAGAGAGAGAGAGAGACTGTACCTTACTGTTTATATTATAATAGTCTTCATAGAGAGAGAGAGAGAGAGACTGTACCTTACAGTTTATATTATAATAGTCTTCATAGAGAGAGAGAGAGAGAGAGAGAGAGAGAGAGAGAGAGAGAGAGACTGTACCTTACTGTTTATATTATAATAGTCTTCATAGAGAGAGAGAGAGAGAGAGAGAGAGAGAGAGAGAGAGAGACTGTACCTTACTGTTTATATTATAATAGTCTTCATAGAGAGAGAGAGAGACTGTACCTTACAGTTTATATTATAATAGTCTTCATAGAGAGAGAGAGAGAGAGAGAGAGAGAGAGAGAGAGAGACTGTACCTTACTGTTTATATTATAATAGTCTACATAGAGAGAGAGAGAGAGACTGTACCTTACTGTTTATATTATAATAGTCTTCATAGAGAGAGAGAGAGACTGTACCTTACTGTTTATATTATAATAGTCTACATAGAGAGAGAGAGAGACTGTACCTTACTGTTTATATTATAATAGTCTTCATAGAGAGAGAGAGAGACTGTACCTTACTGTTTATATTATAATAGTCTTCATAGAGAGAGAGAGAGAGACTGACTGTACCTTACTGTTTATATTATAATAGTCTTCATAGAGAGAGAGAGAGACTGTACCTTACTGTTTATATTATAATAGTCTTCATAGAGAGAGAGAGAGAGAGAGAGAGAGAGAGAGACTGTACCTTACTGTTTATATTATAATAGTCTTCATAGAGAGAGAGAGAGACTGTACCTTACTGTTTATATTATAATAGTCTACATAGAGAGAGAGAGAGAGAGAGAGAGAGAGAGAGAGAGAGAGACTGTACCTTACTGTTTATATTATAATAGTCTTCATAGAGAGAGAGAGAGACTGTACCTTACTGTTTATATTATAATAGTCTTCATAGAGAGAGAGAGAGAGAGAGAGAGAGAGAGAGAGAGAGAGACTGTACCTTACTGTTTATATTATAATAGTCTTCATAGAGAGAGAGAGAGAGAGACTGTACCTTACAGTTTATATTATAATAGTCTTGAGAGAGAGAGAGAGAGAGAGACTGTACCTTACTGTTTATATTATAATAGTCTTCATAGAGAGAGACTGTACCTTACTGTTTATATTATAATAGTCTTCATAGAGAGAGAGAGAGAGAGAGAGAGAGAGAGAGAGAGACTGTACCTTACTGTTTATATTATAATAGTCTTCATAGAGAGAGAGAGAGAGAGAGAGAGAGAGAGAGAGAGAGAGACTGTACCTTACAGTTTATATTATAATAGTCTACATAGAGAGAGAGAGAGACTGTACCTTACAGTTTATATTATAATAGTCTTCATAGAGAGAGAGAGAGACTGTACCTTACTGTTTATATTATAATAGTCTACATAGAGAGAGAGAGAGACTGTACCTTACAGTTTATATTATAATAGTCTTCATAGAGAGAGAGAGAGAGAGAGAGAGAGACTGTACCTTACTGTTTATATTATAATAGTCTACATAGAGAGAGAGAGAGACTGTACCTTACTGTTTATATTATAATAGTCTTCATAGAGAGAGAGAGAGAGAGAGAGAGAGAGACTGTACCTTACTGTTTATATTATAATAGTCTACATAGAGAGAGAGAGAGAGAGAGAGAGAGAGACTGTACCTTACTGTTTATATTATAATAGTCTACAGAGAGAGAGAGAGAGACTGTACCTTACAGTTTATATTATAATAGTCTACATAGAGAGAGAGAGAGAGACTGTACCTTACAGTTTATATTATAATAGTCTTCATAGAGAGAGAGAGAGAGACTGTACCTTACAGTTTATATTATAATAGTCTACATAGAGAGAGAGAGACTGTACCTTACTGTTTATATTATAATAGTCTACATAGAGAGAGAGAGAGAGAGAGACTGTACCTTACTGTTTATATTATAATAGTCTTCATAGAGAGAGAGAGAGACTGTACCTTACTGTTTATATTATAATAGTCTTCATAGAGAGAGAGAGAGACTGTACCTTACTGTTTATATTATAATAGTCTACATAGAGAGAGAGAGAGACTGTACCTTACAGTTTATATTATAATAGTCTTCATAGAGAGAGAGAGAGAGAGAGAGAGAGAGAGACTGTACCTTACTGTTTATATTATAATAGTCTACATAGAGAGAGAGAGAGACTGTACCTTACTGTTTATATTATAATAGTCTTCATAGAGAGAGAGAGAGAGAGATAGACTGTACCTTACTGTTTATATTATAATAGTCTACATAGAGAGAGAGAGAGAGAGTGACTGTACCTTACTGTTTATAATATAATAGTCTTCATAGAGAGAGAGAGAGAGAGAGAGACTGTACCTTACTGTTTATAATATAATAGTCTTCATAGAGAGAGAGAGAGAGACTATACCTTACTGTTTATAATATAATAGACTTCATGGAGAGAGAGAGAGAGACTATACTCTCCTGTTTATAATATAATAGTCTACATAGAGAGAGAGAGAGAGAGACTATACCTTACTGTTTATAATATAATAGACTTCATAGAGAGAGAGAGAGAGACTATACTCTCCTGTTTATAATATAATAGTCTACATAGAGAGAGAGAGAGAGAGAGAGACTATACTCTCCTGTTTATATTATAATAGTCTTCATAGAGAGAGAGAGAGAGACTGTACCTTACTGTTTATAATATAATAGTCTTCATAGAGAGAGAGAGAGAGACTGTACCTTACTGTTTATAATATAATAGTCTTCATAGAGAGAGAGAGAGAGAGACTATACCTTACTGTTTATATTATAATAGTCTACATAGTGAGAGAGAGAGACTGTACCTTACTGTTTATATTATAATAGTCTTCATAGAGAGAGAGAGAGAGAGAGACTGTACCTTACTGTTTATATTATAATAGTCTTCATAGAGAGAGAGAGAGACTATACCTTACAGTTTATATTATAATAGTCTACATAGAGAGAGAGAGAGAGAGAGACTGTACCTTACAGTTTATATTATAATAGTCTTCATAGAGAGAGAGAGAGACTATACCTTACAGTTTATATTATAATAGTCTACATAGAGAGAGAGAGAGAGACTGTACCTTACTGTTTATAATATAATAGTCTTCATAGAGAGAGAGAGAGACTATACCTTACAGTTTATATTATAATAGTCTACATAGAGAGAGAGAGAGACTGTACCTTACTGTTTATATTATAATAGTCTACAGAGAGAGAGAGAGAGAGACTGTACCTTACAGTTTATATTATAATAGTCTTCATAGAGAGAGAGAGAGAGAGAGAGAGAGAGAGAGACTGTACCTTACTGTTTATATTATAATAGTCTTCATAGAGAGAGAGAGAGAGAGAGAGAGAGAGAGAGAGTGTACCTTACTGTTTATATTATAATAGTCTACATAGAGAGAGAGAGAGAGACTGTACCTTACTGTTTATATTATAATAGTCTTCATAGAGAGAGAGAGAGACTGTACCTTACTGTTTATATTATAATAGTCTACATAGAGAGAGAGAGAGACTGTACCTTACTGTTTATATTATAATAGTCTTCATAGAGAGAGAGAGAGAGAGAGAGAGAGAGAGAGAGACTGTACCTTACTGTTTATATTATAATAGTCTTCATAGAGAGAGAGAGAGACTGTACCTTACTGTTTATATTATAATAGTCTTCATAGAGAGAGAGAGAGACTGTACCTTACTGTTTATATTATAATAGTCTTCATAGAGAGAGAGAGAGAGAGAGAGAGAGAGAGAGACTGTACCTTACTGTTTATATTATAATAGTCTTCATAGAGAGAGAGAGAGACTGTACCTTACTGTTTATATTATAATAGTCTACATAGAGAGAGAGAGAGAGAGAGAGAGAGACTGTACCTTACTGTTTATATTATAATAGTCTTCATAGAGAGAGAGAGAGACTGTACCTTACTGTTTATATTATAATAGTCTTGAGAGAGAGAGAGAGAGAGAGAGAGAGAGAGAGAGACTGTACCTTACTGTTTATATTATAATAGTCTTCATAGAGAGAGAGAGAGAGAGAGAGAGAGAGAGAGACTGTACCTTACAGTTTATATTATAATAGTCTTCATAGAGAGAGAGAGAGAGAGAGAGAGAGACTGTACCTTACTGTTTATATTATAATAGTCTACATAGAGAGAGAGAGAGAGAGAGAGACTGTACCTTACTGTTTATATTATAATAGTCTTCATAGAGAGAGAGAGAGAGAGAGAGAGAGAGAGATAGACTGTACCTTACTGTTTATATTATAATAGTCTACATAGAGAGAGAGAGAGAGTGACTGTACCTTACTGTTTATAATATAATAGTCTTCATAGAGAGAGAGAGAGAGAGAGAGACTGTACCTTACTGTTTATAATATAATAGTCTTCATAGAGAGAGAGAGAGAGACTATACCTTACTGTTTATAATATAATAGACTTCATGGAGAGAGAGAGAGAGACTATACTCTCCTGTTTATAATATAATAGTCTACATAGAGAGAGAGAGAGAGAGAGAGACTATACCTTACTGTTTATAATATAATAGACTTCATAGAGAGAGAGAGAGAGACTATACTCTCCTGTTTATAATATAATAGTCTACATAGAGAGAGAGAGAGAGAGAGAGACTATACTCTCCTGTTTATATTATAATAGTCTTCATAGAGAGAGAGAGAGAGACTGTACCTTACTGTTTATAATATAATAGTCTTCATAGAGAGAGAGAGACTGTACCTTACTGTTTATAATATAATAGTCTTCATAGAGAGAGAGAGAGAGACTGTACCTTACTGTTTATATTATAATAGTCTTCATAGAGAGAGAGAGAGAGAGACTGTACCTTACTGTTTATATTATAATAGTCTTCATAGAGAGAGAGAGAGAGACTGTACCTTACTGTTTATATTATAATAGTCTACATAGAGAGAGAGAGACTGTACCTTACTGTTTATATTATAATAGTCTTCATAGAGAGAGAGAGAGAGAGAGAGAGA
Organism: Oncorhynchus nerka; assembly: GCF_034236695.1. Classification (NCBI taxonomy): domain Eukaryota; kingdom Metazoa; phylum Chordata; class Actinopteri; order Salmoniformes; family Salmonidae; genus Oncorhynchus; species Oncorhynchus nerka. The sequence continues at coordinate 28,071,066 of NC_088402.1, forward strand.
CTGTAGCTTACTGTTTATATTATAATAGTCTACAGATAGAGAGAGAGAGACTGTACCTTACAGTTTATATTATAATAGTCTACATAGAGAGAGAGAGAGACTGTACCTTACTGTTTATATTATAATAGTCTACATAGAGAGAGAGAGAGAGACTGTACCTTACTGTTTATATTATAATAGTCTTCATAGAGAGAGAGAGAGACTGTACCTTACTGTTTATATTATAATAGTCTACAGAGAGAGAGAGAGAGAGACTGTACCTTACTGTTTATATTATAATAGTCTTCATAGAGAGAGAGAGAGAGAGAGAGAGACTGTACCTTACTGTTTATATTATAATAGTCTTCATAGAGAGAGAGAGAGACTGTACCTTACAGTTTATATTATAATAGTCTACAGAGAGAGAGAGAGAGAGACTGTACCTTACTGTTTATATTATAATAGTCTTCATAGAGAGAGAGAGAGAGAGACTGTACCTTACTGTTTATAATATAATAGTCTTCATAGAGAGAGAGAGAGAGAGAGAGAGAGACTATACCTTACTGTTTATAATATAATAGACTTCATAGAGAGAGAGAGAGAGACTATACTCTCCTGTTTATAATATAATAGTCTACATAGAGAGAGAGAGAGAGAGAGACTATACCTTACTGTTTATAATATAATAGACTTCATAGAGAGAGAGAGAGAGACTATACTCTCCTGTTTATAATATAATAGTCTACATAGAGAGAGAGAGAGAGAGAGACTATACTCTCCTGTTTATATTATAATAGTCTTCATAGAGAGAGAGAGAGAGAGAGAGAGAGACTGTACCTTACTGTTTATAATATAATAGTCTTCATAGAGAGAGAGAGAGAGAGAGAGAGACTGTACCTTACTGTTTATATTATAATAGTCTTCATAGAGAGAGAGAGAGAGAGATAGACTGTACCTTACTGTTTATATTATAATAGTCTACATAGAGAGAGAGAGAGAGAGACTGTACCTTACTGTTTATAATATAATAGTCTTCATAGAGAGAGAGAGAGAGACTGTACCTTACTGTTTATAATATAATAGTCTTCATAGAGAGAGAGAGAGAGAGAGACTATACCTTACTGTTTATAATATAATAGACTTCATAGAGAGAGAGAGAGAGACTATACTCTCCTGTTTATAATATAATAGTCTACATAGAGAGAGAGAGAGAGAGAGAGACTATACCTTACTGTTTATAATATAATAGACTTCATAGAGAGAGAGAGAGAGACTATACTCTCCTGTTTATAATATAATAGTCTACATAGAGAGAGAGAGACTATACTCTCCTGTTTATATTATAATAGTCTTCATAGAGAGAGAGAGAGAGAGAGAGAGACTGTACCTTACTGTTTATAATATAATAGTCTTCATAGAGAGAGAGAGAGAGAGAGAGAGACTGTACCTTACTGTTTATATTATAATAGTCTTCATAGAGAGAGAGAGAGAGACTGTACCTTACTGTTTATATTATAATAGTCTTCATAGAGAGAGAGAGAGAGACTGTACCTTACTGTTTATATTATAATAGTCTACATAGAGAGAGAGAGACTGTACCTTACTGTTTATATTATAATAGTCTACAGATAGAGAGAGAGAGACTGTACCTTACTGTTTATATTATAATAGTCTACAGATAGAGAGAGAGAGACTGTACCTTACAGTTTATATTATAATAGTCTACATAGAGAGAGAGAGAGACTGTACCTTACTGTTTATATTATAATAGTCTACATAGAGAGAGAGAGAGAGACTGTACCTTACTGTTTATATTATAATAGTCTTCATAGAGAGAGAGAGACTGTACCTTACTGTTTATATTATAATAGTCTACAGAGAGAGAGAGAGAGACTGTACCTTACTGTTTATATTATAATAGTCTTCATAGAGAGAGAGAGAGAGAGAGAGACTGTACCTTACTGTTTATATTATAATAGTCTTCATAGAGAGAGAGAGAGACTGTACCTTACAGTTTATATTATAATAGTCTACAGAGAGAGAGAGAGAGAGACTGTACCTTACTGTTTATATTATAATAGTCTTCATAGAGAGAGAGAGAGAGAGACTGTACCTTACTGTTTATAATATAATAGTCTTCATAGAGAGAGAGAGAGAGACTGTACCTTACTGTTTATAATATAATAGTCTTCATAGAGAGAGAGAGAGAGAGAGAGAGAGACTATACCTTACTGTTTATAATATAATAGACTTCATAGAGAGAGAGAGAGAGACTATACTCTCCTGTTTATAATATAATAGTCTACATAGAGAGAGAGAGAGAGAGAGAGACTATACCTTACTGTTTATAATATAATAGACTTCATAGAGAGAGAGAGAGAGACTATACTCTCCTGTTTATAATATAATAGTCTTCATAGAGAGAGAGAGAGAGACTGTACCTTACTGTTTATAATATAATAGTCTTCATAGAGAGAGAGAGAGAGAGAGAGAGAGAGACTATACCTTACTGTTTATAATATAATAGACTTCATAGAGAGAGAGAGAGAGACTATACTCTCCTGTTTATAATATAATAGTCTACATAGAGAGAGAGAGAGAGAGAGAGACTATACCTTACTGTTTATAATATAATAGACTTCATAGAGAGAGAGAGAGAGACTATACTCTCCTGTTTATAATATAATAGTCTACATAGAGAGAGAGAGAGAGAGAGAGACTATACTCTCCTGTTTATATTATAATAGTCTTCATAGAGAGAGAGAGAGAGAGAGAGAGACTGTACCTTACTGTTTATAATATAATAGTCTTCATAGAGAGAGAGAGAGAGAGAGAGACTGTACCTTACTGTTTATATTATAATAGTCTTCATAGAGAGAGAGAGAGAGAGACTGTACCTTACTGTTTATATTATAATAGTCTTCATAGAGAGAGAGAGAGAGACTGTACCTTACTGTTTATATTATAATAGTCTACATAGAGAGAGAGAGACTGTACCTTACTGTTTATATTATAATAGTCTACAGATAGAGAGAGAGAGACTGTACCTTACTGTTTATATTATAATAGTCTACAGATAGAGAGAGAGAGACTGTACCTTACAGTTTATATTATAATAGTCTACATAGAGAGAGAGAGAGACTGTACCTTACTGTTTATATTATAATAGTCTACATAGAGAGAGAGAGAGAGACTGTACCTTACTGTTTATATTATAATAGTCTTCATAGAGAGAGAGAGAGACTGTACCTTACTGTTTATATTATAATAGTCTACATAGAGAGAGAGAGAGAGAGAGAGAGAGAGAGAGAGAGAGACTGTACCTTACTGTTTATATTATAATAGTCTTCATAGAGAGAGAGACTGTACCTTACTGTTTATATTATAATAGTCTACATAGAGAGAGAGAGAGAGACTGTACCTTACTGTTTATATTATAATAGTCTTCATAGAGAGAGAGAGAGAGAGAGAGAGACTGTACCTTACTGTTTATATTATAATAGTCTACAGAGAGAGAGAGAGAGAGAGAGACTGTACCTTACTGTTTATATTATACTAGTCTACATAGAGAGAGAGAGAGAGAGAGAGAGACTGTACCTTACTGTTTATATTATAATAGTCTTTATAGAGAGAGAGAGAGACTGTACCTTACTGTTTATATTATAATAGTCTTCATAGAGAGAGAGAGAGAGAGAGAGAGAGAGAGACTGTACCTTACAGTTTATATTATAATAGTCTACATAGAGAGAGAGAGACTGTACCTTACTGTTTATATTATAATAGTCTACATAGAGAGAGAGAGAGACTGTACCTTACTGTTTATATTATAATAGTCTTCATAGAGAGAGAGAGAGACTGTACCTTACTGTTTATATTATAATAGTCTACATAGAGAGAGAGAGAGAGAGAGACTGTACCTTACTGTTTATATTATAATAGTCTTCATAGAGAGAGAGAGAGAGACTGTACCTTACTGTTTATATTATAATAGTCTTCATAGAGAGAGAGAGAGAGACTGTAACTTACTGTTTATATTATAATAGTCTTCATAGAGAGAGAGAGACTGTACCTTACTGTTTATATTATAATAGTCTTCATAGAGAGAGAGAGAGAGAGAGAGAGAGACTGTACCTTACAGTTTATATTATAATAGTCTACATAGAGAGAGAGAGACTGTACCTTACTGTTTATATTATAATAGTCTACATAGAGAGAGAGAGAGACTGTACCTTACTGTTTATATTATAATAGTCTTCATAGAGAGAGAGAGAGACTGTACCTTACTGTTTATATTATAATAGTCTACATAGAGAGAGAGAGAGAGACTGTACCTTACTGTTTATATTATAATAGTCTTCATAGAGAGAGAGAGAGAGACTGTACCTTACTGTTTATATTATAATAGTCTTCATAGAGAGAGAGAGAGAGAGAGAGAGAGAGACTGTACCTTACTGTTTATATTATAATAGTCTACATAGAGAGAGAGAGAGAGAGAGAGAGAGAGAGAGAGAGAGTACCTTACTGTTTATATTATAATAGTCTTCATAGAGAGAGAAAGAAAGAGAGAGACTGTACCTTACTGTTTATATTATAATAGTCTTCATAGAGAGGGGGGGGGGGGGTGCAGGAGGTGCCCTTTAAATGCAAGCACTGCAGATCCTAGAGGATGAGGATGACTGAGGGGGGGAGTAGGAGGGAGGGAGGAGGGGGTCAGTGGCTGGTTTTGATGTCTCGCCTGCTGTGGAGACTTTAAACGGGGGATGTCTTGCTGATAGAGAGATTGTTCAACCTGAACTGGCCAGGGGGCTTGGAGCTTGGTGTAGAGCAGAGGGCTTCAGATAGACTGGTTTAAAGGAGTTGGAGTCCTGCTTTGTTCACTGTATCCACTGGGCGGTGGACACACTTCATCTTAATCTCTTCTTCTCTCACTCTCTCTCTTTCTCTGTCTCTCCATCTATCCATCCCTCCCTTCCTCACCACTCCCTCCATTCCTCTCTCCCACTTCCCAAAGAGCATCAAATGTTTGGAGCACTGTTTTAATTCTAGGTTTAGATGTGTCTCTATGAGTGTGTTAGAGTCATTTCAGACTATGATTGGGAGGGTCAATGGGAGGTTGTGTAGATATTCTCAGCAGGAGGGGAGAGGTAAGAGAGAAGCCACTTCCTGGAGGAAAGGTTAGGCAAAGTCCAGACAAACTGTTCTAAAGCCACAGCTAACCATTAAAGATGGCTTCTTCACAGGTAGTCAAGCACTGTCTGAAACAAGAACGCAAGTGTGCAAGAGGGGACGTGTGTGGTTGTGCTGAGGGTTGTGATTTGAAGCCCGGGTCAGAAAAGAATGCAGTCTGTTAACCTGCATTCCAATTTAGATAATCTTGTCGCTATTGAAGCAGCTTGATTTAGAGTTTCCATCGCAGATGTCATATTTTAATCTCCAATTGAAAGCTCTCCACCTCTCTATGCTCTGTTGCAATGCTATGTGTTGTTTCCAAAAACAAGCTCCCCGCTAGCTAACCCACCCCTGACCTGCTCTTCACCTCACTGGCACCGCTTATGAAGTGCAAACACTCACAGTACACAACGCTACCCATATTTCGAAACAATGGGCATTTATCTAACATTTCTTCATTCATTTGCCTGCTATTGTTTGGCTGTTTCCTTTTTGTGTCCTGTGTTCTGGGCTCCTAGTAAAATACCCATGTGGCTTTTCCTCAAAGGTCGCAGAAATGCCACACTGTGAGATTGTGTAGTATTGGGCATTAGTGACATCGTACCCTGGGGACCTGACAACAAAGTGTCCAGCCTCCCTGTGGTTTGTGGTTTTCTGGGACCTTTGTCCTTCTACCATATGGTTGATAAGCTTCTAGTCTAAACCAGTGGTTCCCAACCCTTTTCGCTTACTGTACCAACTACTGAGTTTTCCTCTGCCTGGAGTACCCCTGGAGTACCCCTGAAGTACCCCTTCATGTGTATTTTACCAGTAGGCCTTTGGTATAATGAGTCTTCTCAAGTACCCCCAGGGGTCCTAGTACCTCTGGTTGGGACCCATTGGTCTAAATGGTGTACTTTTTACTAACAGCTTTGTGGCTGCAGGTGCAAAACCCAACTGAGACCAGCTGTGAAAGACACAGAGAGCCTGGTATCTATAGGTTTAAATATATATATTATTTTAAATATATGTTTCAGGTTTTCCCACTTCATTTGGACAGTAAGGAATTCAGAGAGGAGACAGACAAGTAGTAGAGAAACAGTGGGACGGATGGATGCTGGGATTGAACCCCGGTCTCTGTGCACTATAGGGGACTTCTTATCTACTGTAATAACAGAGATGTTGCTTATCATTAGTGCTTAAACACTTCCCATTTCGCTCTATCTGATAAGGCTGCACACCTGATGTAGGGATGTATTGTATGCAGTGTTGATGACGTGATCAGCTTATCTAAGTGCCTTCTATTATGCCTGCTTTTTTAACCAGCTCTCCTAGTGGTGAACGGAGTGGTGGGGTTTCGCCCACGGCTACAATACATATTCTATCAGTGGTCTTCCTTTCACAAACAATCATCGTATGGGGAATATTGTTTACTCCCACAAACCCACAATAAACCAGCAATACTTGCTTTAATGCTCACAGCTCTGAGTATTATGTTCTCCCAAGGACATGGGACTATTTCCTAATATGAACGCCGTAGCCGTTTTTTGTGAGTGTACTTTATGAAAGAAAGATAATCCCAATCACCGAAATGCACAAGTCGAACCCCAGACGGACTCAGAGTCAGTCTGACAGTGTATCCGGTGTGTTATATCAGTGTAAAACAGCCTTCCTTCACCCCGTAATGCACGAGTCAAACCCCAGACAGACTCAGAGTCAGTCTGACAGTGTATCCGGTGTGTTATATCAGTGTAAAACAGCCTTGTCCCTTCCTTCACCCCGTAAAGCACGAGTCAAACCCCAGACAGACTCAGAGTCAGTCTGACAGTGTATCCGGTGTGTTATATCAGTGTAAAACAGCCTTCCTTCACCCCGTAAAGCACGAGTCAAAGCGCTAGTGGAGTCATTCATCTTCAGATCAGAATGAAAGACGACGGCCAGGCCGCCACATATTGCAACCAGCAACCCCCCCCCCCCCCCCCCTCCCCCATCATCCCTCCTCTCCATGCTCCATCCTCCAATCTGGGTCTCTTAGGAGTACTTAGGGCATTGTGGGTAATTCCATCCAGACCACAGAGACAATTACATTTCCCCATAAAAAAAATATAAAAAATAATTGTGGCTCCAAAATTAGTGTGTATCCCCCTCTGAATAACCTCTCTCTACCAAACAGGACACGCACACGCACACGCACACACACACGCACACGCACGCACACACACACACACACACACACGCACACACAGTTTAACGAAGGTTTCCTTGGATGGATTGCGTGTAGCCCTAATATCGTGACCACTCAGGCATGAGTAAACGATTATTAGCCAGTTAAATTATCCATTGTTCCTCTATAACAATGGAGGCTATTTGTTTGTTTGGCTTCATAAGGGATCTGTGGCTTCTCAAAGGCTTAGGTAAGCAGCCAAGTGCTGTTGTTGTGTTTATTTGTTTGTTATTGTGTTCTGCTGCACTACTGTAGATAAGCTTTACAGGAGCTAATTAAAATGGTTTAGTGAGTGGTGAGGAAGGCATGTGTCATCAGTTTATGCTGAATGCCCTGTAACACCTGCAAATCCTACTGTATTCCAAGCCATGTTGTACAGTGAGGTACAGTGAGGTACAGTGAGGTACAGTGAAATGCCTTTCGTTCATGCACTAAACACAATAATGCAGTAATCAATATCAATGTAGCACTAAAAATAACAACGTAGAACAAAAATACACAAGAAATAAAAATGAGAAATAAGAAGAACAGGAGAAAGTAAGAAGCTGTAAACAGGGTCAGTTCAGTACCATATTAACAATGTGGAGGGACACTGGAGTGATGGAGGTAGATATGTATAATGATAAGGTGACTATATACAGGGTCAGTTCAATACCATATTAACAATGTGGAGGGACACTGGAGTGATGGAGGTAGATATGTATAGTGATAAGGTGACTATATACAGGGTCAGTTCAGTACCATATTTACAATGTGGAGGGACACTGGAGTGATGGAGGTAGATATGTATAGTGATAAGGTGACTATATACAGGGTCAGTTCAGTACCATATTAACAATGTGGAGGGACACTGGAGTGATGGAGGTAGATATGTATAGTGATAAGGTGACTATATACAGGGTCAGTTCAGTACCATATTTACAATGTGGAGGGACACTGGAGTGATAGAGGTAGATATGTATAGTGATAAGGTGACTATATACAGGGTCAGTTCAGTACCATATTAACAATGTGGAGGGACACTGGAGTGATGGAGGTAGATATGTATAGTGATAAGGTGACTATATACAGGGTCAGTTCAGTACCATATGTACAATGTGGAGGGACACTGGAGTGATAGAGGTAGATATGTATAGTGATAAGGTGACTATATACAGGGTCAGTTCAGTACCATATTAACAATGTGGAGGGACACTGGAGTGATAGAGGTAGATATGTATAGTGATAAGGTGACTATATACAGGGTCAGTTCAGTACCATATTTACAATGTGGAGGGACACTGGAGTGATGGAGGTAGATATGTATAGTGATAAGGTGACTATATACAGGGTCAGTTCAGTACCATATTTACAATGTGGAGGGACACTGGAGTGATGGAGGTAGATATGTATAGTGATAAGGTGACTATATACAGGGTCCGTTCAGTACCATATTTACAATGTGCAGGGACACTGGAGTGATGGAGGTAGATATGTATAGTGATAAGGTGACTATATACAGGGTCAGTTCAGTACCATATTTACAATGTGGAGGGACACTGGAGTGATGGAGGTAGATATGTATAGTGATAAGGTGACTATATACAGGGTCAGTTCAGTACCATATTAATGTGATGGAGGTAGATATGTATAGTGATAAGGTGACTAAGCATCAGGATATTTGATGAACGGAGTAGCAGCAGCGTAAATTATGATTGTGTGTGAGTGGGTGTGTGTGTGAGTGTGTGTGTGTGTGAGTGGGTGTGTGTGTGAGTGGGTGTGTGTGTGAGTGGGTGTGTGTGTGAGTCGGTGTGCGTGTGTGTGGAGTAAATATAAATGTGTGCGTGAGTGTGTAAAGTCCTGTGATTGTGCATGGAGACAGGGGGAAAATTAAAGTTCATCTTAACTACATATTATATCAAGGATGTAGCAGTGGTCCTAGAAAAGCTACCAGATATGGGAATTGTGCCCAAGCAACATAGGTTGACTTCTTGTAGATGAGAACAAGTCAATTGACTTTCCTGGTGAAGGAATGGTTAAATGAAAACCCACACTTCTATTCCTCATAAAATAAGCCGCGACGTCCTATAGATTCAGATATTACAGTGGGAACATTTGAATTTCCTGGTCTCACACTGTGTCGATAAAACATTTTGTCGGCGTGCTCCCATGAATGTTAACGCAATTATCTCCATTCTAATGAAGTATATCTCTGTAATCAGATTATTCAAGCTGAAACATAACGAGAGGGCAAGAGAACAGAGGCAGACAGTGTAGCGTCTCGCTGTGCAAAACAATTGGCTTGGCGTGGCGCACAGCGGGTGTGAGCAACGCAGGTGGGTGTGTTCATGTGTACCAGTAGGCCTATATGCAAAATAGTCTTACGCTTATTTAGTTCTAAAGCAGGAATGGGCAATAAGTTACTCATCATGAGGGAACACAGTGGCTCGTGGGTCTGCACACCAACATCCATACTGTGACAGTGAAGAGAAAAATAGTATGTTTTAAAGTTAATTTACTGCAATTCTACACATTTTGTCAGGGGGTGGAGGGAAGATTTAACAGTTGTATAACTCATCTCCTGCAATTCTACACATTTTGCCATAGGTTGAAGGCAAATGTTTGCACTTTTTTAATACGATAGCTGATGATCAATGGGCCCCTCGGTCAGTAATTCGACCATGCTTACTACAAGTTTAGATCACTGTACGCTAGACTATTTTACAGTAAGTTGAGATCCTGACTGGGTTACCCCCCAAAAATAAATGGCCGCCACATGGTCGCAAGTTGCCCATCCCTGGTCTAAAGTATGATTACATTGGTTGTGTTGTTATTGTTGCCCTAACATGCACCATCTTCATAAGTACGGTGTACAACGATTGACTCAAGGAGGGGTGAGGCTTGATGTTGAGGGTTTTGGGTGGCAGGGAGCCTAGTGGTTAAGAGCGTTGGGCCAGTAACCAAAAGGTCAAGGGTTCGAAAACCCAAGCCGACTAGGTGAAACATCTGTTGATGTGCCTTTGAGCAAGGCTCTTAACCCTCATTGTTCCTGTAAGTCACTTTGGATAAGAGTGTCTGCTAATTGACTCAAATGTATAAAAAAATGTACATGTTTCCTCAAATGTACTCCGATAGTAAGCGGTATGGTGAATAGTCAATGGACAAAGGTGGCGCTATTAACATATTGTTTACCTATCCGATCCTTTCAGATGGATTGTTATTGGACATTGCCCAAGACTGACCTATGAATTGACATGAATCCCGCCCCCCATAACTTACTTCCTGTTCATGTCTCCTGGGATTACCCATGACTCCATTAGGGTTCGGGCGGGTAGGTGAATATCACTGGAGGGCAATAGTTCCATCCCTCATCCAGGCAGCCAGGCCATGAAATGATGCATTAACATTAAATATTAAAACAGCTATTGTCTGACAACGGTGCCCTCCAAAAGACTAATGTGTTCTTGGAGAGCAGATTTGTCATTTTAGATTCGTGATGTCAGCTGGCTACAGCTGGGAAAGCAACACCAGAGACTAATCACTGCCCTTCACCACTTACAACCCCCAAACGAAAAATAGTTCTGTGACATGTCCATTGAAGGAAATAGCAGAGAGTTTAGCTGTTAGTGTATATGTTCCACCTTGAATAATCCGAAGGCCCACATATCAACTGTCATTCATGTCGAACATTGCAGCACTATAACACAATATACAAATGCTAATATGTATCTTCTGTTTCTGGTAATGGTAGTGTGTGTTATAGCATGGCAATATGACTGAAATCCCAGTTCCTCGTGTAAGCCAGTAGCCACACACCAGTCACATCCTATCCCCCTCGTTATAGCACTGTTAGCATCTCCATCCGTCAGACTGATCCACCTGCATAGCAACACTCCTCCACCCTGCTAATTCACAGGCATCATTAAGCCACGCTGCACGACCGCGCACATTAATATTTCAATAAAAGCCGTATGCTAATCCTCGCTATGTTAATGTACAATAGTAAGTACATGGTCGGTGTATTTGAAGGTGCTCACAAGCCCCATGCAGCATGTGAGGAGGGAGTTATGAATATTAAAAAGAAAGAGGAAATCAATCAAGGGAGTTTTGATAGAGATTCTTATCTACAGGGAAACTACATCTCAATGGATCGACAGTATAGCACTCTATAAGATCTTATCGACAGTGTAGCACTCTATAAGATCTTATCGACAGTATAGCACTCTATAAGATCTTATCGACAGTGTAGCACTCTATAAGATCTTATCGACAGTATAGCACTCTATAAGATCTTATCGACAGTGTAGCACTCTATAAGATCTTATCGACAGTATAGCACTCTATAAGATCTTATCGACAGTGTAGCACTCTATAAGATCTTATCGACAGTATAGCACTCTATAAGATCTTATCGACAGTATAGCACTCTATAAGATCTTATCGACAGTATAGCACTCTATAAGATCTTATCGACAGTATAGCACTCTATAAGATCTTATCGACAGTATAGCACTCTATAAGATCTTATCGACAGTATTGTACTGTTGATGACCTGATACATTCTCAGACGTTCAGAGAAACGGGACACACACTTGGAACTTGTCACTTTGGTCTTTTGATGTCAATGTTTTATGGGATGCTTTATCACTTCAACTGAGAGAAGTCCCGTGACATCTAGTATTTACAGTGTTTCTATCATATATCTGTCATATATATTATTGCATAGCAGAAGAGTTGTCAGTGTTCACTCTGCTCAACACGCTCTTCACTTGCTCTTCACTTGCTCTTCACTCTGCTCTTCACTCTGCTCAACACGCTCTTCACTTGCTCTTCACTTGCTCTTCACTTGCTCTTCACTCTGCTCTTCACTCTGCTCAACACGCTCTTCACTTGCTCTTCACTTGCTCTTCACTTGCTCTTCACTCTGCTCTTCACTCTGCTCAACACGCTCTTCACTTGCGTCATGATGATCACAAGCAGTTAAATGCAGCATGGATGGAGAACGATGTGTTATGGCCAAGATGTGGCCCAGAACAACATGGCCTAGATCTGTATGAATGAGACTGTAAAGTGGGCTAATCAACACCTACCCCTAGTACACCCTCTCCTCCTCCTCACCCACCCATCACCACCTCCCTACTCTATGCCATCCCCTTATAGCCCTCCTCCAACCCTCTCCTCCTCACTTCCCTACCACATCTCTTCTCCTCCCATGCCCATCCCCATACAGCCCCCCATCCTCCCCCATCCCCACACACATATACACAAACACACACACACACACACACACACACACACACACACACACACACACACACACACACACACACACACACACACACACACACACACACACACACACACACACACAATAAAACAAATATACACTAGCGCAGGCTTACCCACAAGGGAGGATTAATCAGTTTGATACATATTTCAGGGGCATTCAGATACATTTTATTTTGAGCATTACACATAAATCCCTTTAGCTAGCGTCATGCTGGAGATGGTACGGTGGAGAATATGTTGCAGATAGAGCATGGTGGAGATGGTACAGTGGAGAATGTGTTGCAGATAGAGCATGGTGGAGATGGTACGGTGGAGAATGTGTTGCAGATAGAGCATGGTGGAGATGGTACGGTGGAGAATATGTTGCAGATAGAGCATGGTGGAGATGGTACCGTGGAGAATGTGTTGCAGATAGAGCATGGTGGAGATGGTACCGTGGAGAATGTGTTGCAGATAGAGCATGGTGGAGATGGTACGGGGGGGAGAATGTGTTGCAGATAGAGCATGGTGGAGATGGTACAGTGGAGAATGTGTTGCAGATAGAGCATGGTGGAGATGGTACGGTGGAGAATGTGTTGCAGATAGAGCATAGTGGAGATGGTACCGTGGAGAATGTGTTGCAGATAGAGCATGGTGGCGATGGTACCGTGGAGAATGTGTTGCAGATAGAGCATTGTGGAGATGGTACCGTGGAGAATGTGTTGCAGATAGAGCATAGTGGAGATGGTACCGTGGAGAATGTGTTGCAGATAGAGCATTGTGGAGATGGTACGGTGGAGAATGTGTTGCAGATAGAGCATGGTGGAGATGGTACGGTGGAGAATGTGTTGCAGATAGAGCATGGTGGAGATGGTACGATGGAAAATGTGTTGCAGATAGAGCATGGTGGAGATGGTACGGTGGAGATTGAGCATGGTGGAGATGGTACGGTGGAGAATGTGTTGCAGATAGTGCATGGTGGAGATGGTATGGTGGAGAATGTGTTGCAGATTGAGCATGGTGGCGATGGTACGGTGGAGAATGTGTTGCAGATAGAGCATAGTGGAGATTGTACGGTGGAGAATGTGTTGCAGATTGAGCATGGTGGAGATGGTACGGTGGAGAATGTGTTCCAGATTGAGCATGGTGGAGATGACACGGTGGAGAATGTGTTCCAGATTGAGCATGGTGGAGATGGTACTGTGGAGAATGTGTTCCAGGTTGAGCATGGTGGAGATGGTACGGTGGAGAATGTGTTGCAGAGATCGTTTGTTTGTTTGTCTTGTTTTCACCTTTTATTGATAACGCATACAGCATTCTGAATTCATGTGAACCTAATTCCAGGACTGCGGCAGCGGCACTGCTGCTCTGCAGAGTCACTGTTTTGATTACTGGACTAGCTGATGTTCTCATCCAGCTTCACACACTTCACACACACATCACACACCCTTCACACACACATCACACACCCTTCACACACACATCACACACCCTTCACACACCCTTCACACACACATCACACACCCTTCACACACCCTTCGCACACACATCACACACCCTTCCCACACACTTCACACACCCTTCACACACACATCACACACTCTTCACACACCCTTCACACACCCATCACAACCCCTTCACACACTCTTCACACACCCTTCACACACCCTTCACACACCCTTCACACACACATCACACACTCTTCACACACCCTTCACATCCCCTTCACACACCCTTCACACACTCTTCAACCACCCTTCACACACTCTTCACACACTCTTCACACACCCTTCACACACACATCACTCACCCTTCACACACACGCACTCTCACACACCCTTCACACACCCTTCACACACCCTTCACACACACTTCGCACACACATCACACACCTTCACACACACTTCACACACCCTTCACACACTCTTCACCCACCCTTCACACACTCTTCACACACCCTTCACACACACATCACACACCCTTCACACACACTTCACACACACATCACACACTCTTCACACACCCTTCACACACCCTTCACACACTCATCACACACTCTTCACACACCCTTCACACCCCCTTCACACACCCTTCACACACACATCACACACTCTTCACACACCCTTCACACCCCCTTCACACACCCTTCACACACTCTTCACCCACCCTTCACACACTCTTCACACACCCTTCACACACACATCACACACACATCACACACCCTTCACACACTCTTCACACACCCTTCACACACACACACACACATCACACACTCTTCACCCACCCTTCACACACCCTTCACACACCCTCACACACACACACGTCTTTGTGTTTCTGTTTTTGTTTTTAGCAAAGGAATTGACCGTAAACATGTTAAATTCTGCATGTGTGCATATTTGGGTGTGTGCAAATGTGTATCTTCCTCTCCCCCACATATCCAGTGTGTTACAATGAGAATCCCTCCCCTCAGGCTCTGAGACACAGACAGATAACGACTGATCCTCCACATGGTGCAAATCAATTGTTTTCTATGTTCCAAACAACAATACCAACAATATAAAATACAGACTACTATGTCAACAGTTCAAAGGGTTCTTCTGTATGGCTTTTAAACACAATCCCACCATTTTTACATTCCATAACTGTCTAGTGGTGTGGCTCAATCGTAGATATTGACGGATTCCATATTGTGAATATAATCCCCAGCCCACGTCTGATCTTTAAGTGTGGGGGAGGGGCAGTTATCAGAAGCTAAGCTTCAATCGATAGCAATCATTTGCCAATTATACTTGAAATTACAGCATCCATGTGTACACACACACACACACACATACACACACACACACACACACACACACACACACACACACACACACACACACACTACACTACAGTTGTTATTATGATGAGTGTTCTTAAACGTCTAGTTGAATACTTCTTTTTTTTTTTCTTCATTTTTCGCCTTGTGTTGAATTATTCATAACTTACAGTATGTTTCTCCGTACTGTCATTGACTGGGACATGATATGATTATACATGGGTTTATGGAGACATCATCTATCATTGACTTCTCATTTCATATATAGGCTGTATGATGGTTCAAGGTGACTTCAAGATACCCAATCTACCAGGAAGATGAGATACAGTACTGTGGTATCACTGATACTTCGTGTTGTCATCATAAGCCATACAAAAGATGCCATTCACATGTCTGTCAAGGTTGACTTTGTACATGGACAGATATTCAGTAACTTGGTAGGACAATGGAAGTTTTCTTGAACAATCCGTCCTTCATTGTTATAACCAACATGTTTCATGTATCTGACTGGCTCTGTATGGTTTTGTGCTTGAGATCAAGTCTGTCGAGTGTCGACTCGAGGGAACTCCTGTGGAACGGTTGTCCAATGCTTCTGGAACGCTCTCCTAAACAGATGGCTTTGTCAGTTTGTTTACTTGTTTGTTTGCAGACTATTGCAAGCCCTTTACCACAAACATTCCTAGTTTGAAAGGACACAGCAGCCGTCTGCCTCAGCCCCAAGAAAAATGGTAAAAATGCCTCACCTCTAAAATAAGGGGACAAATGCATTTTAAAAAAATGAAAAGATAAATTGCCGTCCCTCAACAGTGGACATGATTCATCATCATTGATTCATCTGGCCAGCTCATTTTTCTGTGCTCACTGACACAATGGCCCTGATACGGCACGGTGCCTCTCAGCACACTACTCCTCCAATGCTGGAGGCCAGCGCTCTCTCTTTCTCTATCGCTCAGCCTATCGTTCCTTATCTCTTTCTCTCCTTCTCCCCCTGCCCTCTCTCCCATTCCCTCACACACACACACACACACACACACACACACAGGGAGCGAGGGATTTCATATAGAATTCTCCTTAAGTTTGCTCTATGTTTATATAAGGAAAGAGCCTCTTCTTAATCAGCTTATTCACACACAGTCACCACACCTCGGTAGAGGACACACACACACACACACACACACACACACACACACACACAGCCCCAACACCTCAGGGGAGAAGAGAAATCCACTTCAGCATAATGGGAAAATGATCATTTTCTGCCTGTACCTCTCTCCTTAGGAGGTGACTGAGGGCTTGTCAAACGTAAACAATGCACGCTTGTGAATAGATTAGGGTCTTGTTCATCAAGTACAACGCTCTGAAATGTACCTCAACCAGTCTACCTAGGCAGTCTGAAAGTGACCGATTGGATTTGAGACAAGGTTGTTTGCCCACTGAGCTTAAAGACAAAACATTAGCACTAAGGCTGGGTGATGTGTCCAAAATATCATATCACAATATTTGTCATATTCATGGCAGTATTTAACAGCATTTTATGTTTCTGAATAATACAAGTTCTAAATATTTTTTATGAGTAGTGCATGACCATAGGATGGAAACACATGAATTCTAAGTGGTTGTAAAGGTCTTTCTGTATTCTGATTGATCTATATTCCACCAAGCTAGGACAAAACCAACTTTTCATTTGATTTAGCACTGTATCAAAAATATTGTTATAGACAGTATTGTAAAACCCAGTGTACCGGTATTCATATCAACCAGCCCTAATTAGCACGGAGACCAAATGCAAATCTGATTCAGAGGTGTTGGGTCAAATGTGGAAGACCATTTCGGTTTAATGCATTCAGTTGTGCAACTGACTAGGTATCCCCTTTCCCTTTCCCAAATCCCGTGGAGTAATGCTTCACCCAGAGATGTTGACACACATAACTGCAGCGGAGAGCTCTTCGGCGGTACAGTGGCGGCACAGTGGTGGTGTCTCCCCTGGGGATTCCCTCCCTACCTCCCTCCCATCATCTTCTCTGCCTGACTGCTGTGCTCGCTGAGCCCACCAGGCCACGGCGACCTCTGGTTGCCCTTGTGGGCACAGCGACAGCTAGATGAGAATAATGCTGTGTAATCAGTAATCTCATAGAGAGCGTGAGGTATATTATTTGTGGAAACCGGAGCAGAGGACGTTTCCTGTACTGAGTCTGATACCTTGTGGTACACTGTCTGTGCAATGTTGAAATACAGTATATTGGATACATTGGAGGTTGTAGTCTTCAAAATGAAGTGAAATTTGGACACACAACTTTCAGTTACAGTCCACAGTACGGTGAAGTAGCTATGCTTTTTGGTACCGTTTATTCTGTCTCTGGCTTTAAATTGAAAATGGTTCACATGAAACAGACACACAGCAGGGTCCTGATCTGCCCAGAATAAAATCATCTGCCACTGTGACCTTATAATGGATCAAGACAAACCCCAGCCGGAGCCATAATGGAGGCACAGTGTCCTGATGCTCCCTGTTGTTCCCTTTGTGGCCATGTGTCACTGTTCTGCTGCTGTCTCCATTCAGGAGCTTCATATCATGTAACATTCTCTCTAAGGCTGATAACCTCTTTCTCATGCAGGCTAATTTGATTTGATTCAGGACAGGAGTACTTTCACCTAGTTCTGCTTCCGGAACCTTCTTTTTTTAATGCTTGGATTCATATTCACCTGATAGAATACAGTGTGTACAAACCTACAAAAGGGCTTTGGGCCTCTATCCTTTAGCTTAGGTCATACAAATCACCGTATTCATATGTCATGGTGTTGACATCCAAAGGTATGCAGATGCTACTGTTAGACCCTGCCATCATCACTGAAAGCAGTATCAGATATCTCTAAGGAGAGCCATGCAATAGATGAGACCGGAGGGATTTCCTTCAGAGAAACAACCTCCCATAGAACTTTCTAATCTTGTGGAATCCTCTTGCAGCCTGCCCTTATCTCATCATGTATGTGCTTTATAGTGAGCTTTAATGAGCTTGATAGTAAGTCACAATGCTGCATGGAACACAGGTTAGAGGTCAGAGAGCACCCTGACCTCACCTTGCTTGGATGTACTCTTAAATCCTCCAGATGCTACGTACTGCCTACTGCTGACTGCTACCGGTGCTTTAGCTCAACATGAAGAGTCTCCTCTTTCATTTGTTTTACATTATGAGGTGATATGGATTGAGATCTGTCATAGATCTACATCAACACACACACACACAGGTTAGTTAGTACAGGTTAGTCAAGGTAATTTGTACATGTAGGTAGGGGTAGAGTGACTATGCATAGATAATAAACCGCGTGTAGCAGCAGTGTAAAAACATAGGGGGGCTAAGGCTAAGGAGCCTTTTGGTCCAAGACTTGGTGCTCCGGTACTGCTTACCATGTGGTAGCAGAGAGAACAGTCTATGACTTGAGTGACTGGAGTCTTTGACTATTTTTTGGGCCTTCCTCTGACACCGCCTGGTATATAGGTCCTGGATGGCAGGAAGCTTTGCCCCAGTAATGTACTGGGCCGTACGCACTACCCTCTGTAGCACCTTACGGTCAGATGCCGAGCAGTTGCCATACCAGGAGGTGATGCAAACGGTCAGGATGCTCTCGATGGTGCAACTTTTTGAGTATCTGGGGACCCATGCCAAATCTTTTCAGTCGGCTGAGGGGGAAAAGGCGTTGTCGTGCCCTCTTCACGACTGTTGTGTTTGGACCATGATAGTTTGTTGGTGATGTGGACACCAAGGAACTTGAAGCTCTCGACCCGCTCCACTACAGCCCCGTCGATGTTAATAGGGGCCTGTCCGGCACGCCTTTTCCTGTAGTCCATGATCAGCTCCTTTGTCTTGCTCACATTGAGGGAGAGGTTTTTGTCCTGGCACCACACAGCCAGGTCTCTGACTTCCCTCCTATAGGCTGTCTCATCATTGTCGGTGATCAGGCTCACTGTTGTGTCATCAACAAAGTTAATGCAGTCATGGATATTTTGTATTTTAATTTATTATGGATCCCATTAGCTGCTGCCAACGCAGCAGCTACTCTTCCTGGGGTCCAGTAAAATTAAGGCAGTTTCTATAATTTTAAAAACATTACAATACATTCACAGATTTCACAACACACTGTGTGCCCTCAGGCCCCTACTCCACCATTACCACATATCTACAGTACTAAATCCATGTGTATGTATAGTGCGTATGTGAAAAGGGAGAACAGGGAGTACAGGAGGGGACTAAGCACGCACCCCTGATGGGCCCCAGTGTTGAAGATCAGCGTGGCAGACGTGTTGTTGTCTACCCTTACCACCTGGGGGAGGCTCGTCAGGAAGTCCAGGATCCAGTTGCAGAGGGAGGTGTTTAGTCTCAGGGTCCACTGCTTAGTGATGAGCTTTGTGGGCACACACAGAGAGAGACAGACAGACACACAGACACACACACACACACACACACACACACACACACACACACACACACACTGATATCCAGGTCAGCCTTGAGTCATTAAAGGATTATTCTGAACAACTCAAAGGCCCAACAGATTTAAACAGATCTCTTAAGACGTCTTTAAGGATCATGTCACGCTCATGTGTGTGTCTTTACGATCTGTCATATCACCAGACACAATCACCAGACACAATCTGTTTTTGTTTTGTATTTTTGTTAGGCAAATGCATTCAAGCTCTTTACACAGTAAACATTATACATCTTTAATGGTTAGAGATTTTGCTGTAGCTTATCCTTCCAGGAAGTACAGCAGTGTACACTGTAAATGGGATTTGTAGAAGGCGACTAAGGCTTGCTTTAAGAAGGGAATAAGTCTAACCCACATTGTAAATATAGAGTTCCTTATTTTACAGTAGCTTTCATCGATCTGTCCTTTGTTATCATTTCATTTCTCACTCTGTGCGTCCCAAATGGCAGCCTATTCCCTGTTCCGTACAGAGACCCAGCCCCTCTAATCACATCCACTGTAGCAGCATTACGTCAACACCGCCTCTCCAGTCTCTTATTATACTGTCTTGTGTCTTGGTCTATTTTTGTCTTTGTTGATTCTAGCACAGCACCTAAAATAGCTGTTTCTTAATTAATACTTTTCTTCGTTGACTTTGAACGGTCTTATTTTCTCTTACTCAAATCCATAGCAGCAGACGTGTTTCACGTTGGTCGTCTTATATCTCTTAATCTAGTTTCTTTGGGGGTATTTTTGGGGGTATGTTGATCCTAATATTGCCTCTATACACGGGGCTGTGTAAGGACTGTGTTAGAGCGGAGACTCCTGTTCTTTAAACCCCTATCTGTTATCACCACCATCCTTCCCTCTCTCCGTCCCTTTGTCTGTCTCATCTCTCCTCCCTGTCCCAGTGGCATTAAAGCAGCCTAGACCACATCCCTCTCTCCATCCCTCCATCATCTTCCATAGCTTCAGGACACATCTTACAACCCTTTGGCTCTTCTCTGATCTGGTTTATTCCAGTTCTAAGGACAAATGGGATTAGCCTACCGTGAACTAATTTTCAGAGTAGACAATTTATAACGATAATAGCAACAATGGTAAGAAAATCACAATATTAGTAATAATGTAGCCTAACCTGCTCTCATAACTATGGTAGATACTGTATGATACTGTGCAATAATGCAATGATAGCAATTGTAACCCTGCTGTGCTGAAAAGACCACTTCTTCCTTGCTAAAATACAACTCTACTTTATGAGGCCCTTACACAGTTGTGTACACAACCTTATATATAACCTTTAAACCACACCAGGAAGCCAAGTCCAACATAACCCAGATCACACCATATGCTGCCACCAGTGTGCATAGCCTGGATGTCTGTAACCACTCAATCCTGTCCCTCTCTACCCCTACAGTAACCCCTCAGTCTATCTCTCTCTCAATTATTTTCAATTTAAGGGGCTTTATTGGCATGGGAAACATATGCTTACATTGCCAAAGCAAGTGAAATAGATAATAAACACAGTGGTCTAAGGCACTGCATCTCAGTGCTAAAGGCGTCACTACAGACACTCTGGTTCAAATCCAGGCTGTATCACAACCGGCTGTGATTGGGAGTTCCACAGGGCGGCGCACAATTAACCCAGCGTCGTTCGGGTTTGTCCCGTGTCGGCCGTCATTGTAAATAAGAATTTGTTTTTAACTGACTTTCCTAGTTAAATAAAGGTTACATTTCAACAATAAAAAATGAACAGTAAACACTACACTCACAAAAGTTCCAAAAATAATAAATACATTTCAAATGTCATATTTTGTCTATATACAGTGTTGTAACAATGTGCAAATAGTTCAAGTACCTAAGGGAAAATAAACATAAATATGGGATGTATTTACAATGGTGTTTGTTCTTCACTGTTGCCCTTTACTTGAGGCAACTTGAGGCAACAGGTCACACGTCTTGCTGATGTGATTGCATGCTGTGGTATTTCAGCCAATAGATATGGGATTTGTTTTCACATTCTTTGTGGATTTGTGTAATCTGAGGGAAATATGTGTCTCTAAAGTGGACATAGATTTGGCAGGAGATTAGGAAGTGCAGCTCAGTTTCCATCTAATTTTGTGGTCGGTATGCTCATAGCCTGTCTTTTCTTGAGAGGCAGGTCTGCCTTCGGCGGTCTTTCTTAATAGCAAGGCTATGCTCATTGAGTCTGTATATAGTAAAAGATTTCCTTCATTTTGGGTCAGTCACAGTGGTCACTATTCACAGTGTGTTCCTACCAAAACACTCAACTTTAGTTTAATCTGTACACAGAATATTTGTCCAGTAGCGCTGTGTAACATCCAGGTGCTCTTCTGCGATCCTCAGACATGCAGTAATGTTTTTTTGGACAGCAGTGGCTTCTTCCATGGTGTCCTCCTCATGAACACTATTATTGTTTATTGTTTTACGTATCATAGACTCATCAACAGAAATATTACCATATTCCAGAGATTTCTGTAAGTCTTTAGCTGACACTCTAGGATTCTTCTTAACCTCATTGAGCATTCTGTGTTGTGCTCTTGCAGTCATCTTTGCAGGACGGCCACTCCTAGGGAGAGTAGCAACAGTGCTGAACTTTCTCCATTTATGGACTATTTCTCTTACTGTGGACTGATGAACATCAAGGCTTTTAGAGATATTTTTGTAACCCTTTCCAGCTTTATGCAAGTCAACAATTCTTAATCTTAGGTCTTCTGAGATCTCTTTTGTTGGAGGCATGGTTCACATCAGGCAATGCTTCATTTGAATAGCAAATTCAAATTTTGTGAGCCACTGCCTGCCACTGCCTGTTCACCCCGCTATCATCCAGAAGGTGAGGTCAGTACAGGTGCATCAAAGCTGGGACCGAGAGACTGAAAAACAGCTTCTATCTCAAGGCCATCAGACTGTTAAACAGCCGTCACTGACTCAGAGAGGCTGCTACCTACATCAGACTTGAAATCATTGGTCACTTTAATAAATGGATCACTGTATTAATAATGCCACTTGAATTATGTTTACATATCTTGCATTACTCATCTCATATGTATATACTGTATTTTATACCATCTACTGCATCTTGCCTATGCCGCTCGGTCATTGCTCATCCATATATTTATATGTATACTGTATATTCTTATTCCATTCCTTTACTTAGATTTGAGTGTATTAGGTAGTTGTTGTGGAATTATTAGATTACTAGTTAGATAGTTCTGCACTGTCGAGACTAGAAGCACAAGCATTTAGCTACACTCGCAATAACATCTGCTAACCATGTGTATGTGACCAATACAATTTGATTTGATTTGTTTCACACCTGGTAGTTTGGTGGATGGGACTTCCAGCTCTCTATAACCTGGAGGGCAACTACTGGGTCCGTCTCCTCTATCCAATTTCTTTATGAAGGCAGATGACCTCAGACCTTGTATATTCCTGGATGAGATAGAAAATGCTTTGTATTCCATAGTGTCTAGTGTTGTTTTTGTGTGGTTCAGGCACGGACCATCACAGTAGGTGTGAGCAGAGCATGTTGAGTATCTGATACATAACTCTTAGGTCGCAGAATGGGGCTTGGGCGGGTGTAATAGTGGGGGTTATTTCTCTCTCTCTCTCTCTCTCTCTCTCTCTCTCTCCCTCTCTCTCTCTCTCTCTCTCTATATATATATATATATATATATATATATATATATATACATATCTTTCTCCCTGCACAACCCCTCTCCCCCAATCTCTATACAGTACCTCCCCATCCCCCCATCTCTCTGTGAGTGTATGTCCCATGTTTCTCAGCCAAATCCAATCATGTTAGCCTCTCCACTCTCTGGCCCAGCCTGACTAATGCCTGACTAATGCCTTTTCATGTAAAGGGCAGATTCCTCCAACGACTCACCTCATCTCTTCTCTCTGTGGCAGTGGATCAGGGGCCTCCTTTTTCCCTTCCTCCAGTCACGCTCCCCATCTCTCTCTCTCTCTCCAACCCTCCCTCTCTGTATCCTTCTCTCTCTCTCTCTAAGTCCAACCCTCCCTCCCTGTATCCTTCTCTCTCTCTCTCTCTCTCTCTCCAACCCTCCCTCCCTGTATCCTTCTCTCTCTCTCTCTCTCTCTCTCTCTCTCTCTCTCTCCAACCCTCCCTCCCTGTATCCTTCTCTCTCTCTCCAACCCTCCCTCCCTGTATCCCTCTCTCTCTCTTTCTCTCCAACCCTCCCTGTATCCTTCTCTCTCTCTCTCTCTCTCTCCAACCCTCCCTCCCTGTATCCTTCTCTCTCTCTCCAACCCTCCCTCCCTGTATCCTTCTCTCTCTCTCTCTCTCTCTCTCTCTCTCTCCAACCCTCCCTCCCTGTATCCTTCTCTCTCTCTCTCCAACCCTCCCTCCCTGTATCCTTCTCTCTTTCTCTCTCCAACCCTCCCTCCCTGGATCCTTCTCTCTCTCTCTCCAGCCCCCTCCCCTGTATCCTTCTCTCTCTCTCCCCAACCCTCCCTCCCTGTATCCTTCTCTCTCTCTCTCTCTCTCTCTCAACCCTCCCTCCCTGTATCCTTCTCTCTCTCTCTCTCTCAACCCTCCCTCCCTGTATCCTTCTCTCTCTCTCTCTCTCAACCCTCCCTCCCTGTATCCTTCTCTCTCTCTCTCTCAACCCTGCCTCCCTGTATCCTTCTCTCTCTCTCTCTCCAACCCTCCCTCCCTGTATCCTTCTCTCTCTCTCTCTCTCCAACCCTCCCTCCCTGTATCCTTCTCTCTCTCTCTCCAACCCTCCCTCACTGTATCCTTCTCTCTCTCTCTCTCCAACCCTCCCTCCCTGTATCCTTCTCTCTCTCTCTCTCAACCCTCCCTCCCTGTATCCTTCTCTCTCTCTCTCTCCAACCCTCCCTCCCTGTATCCTTCCCTCTCTCTCTCTCTCTCTCTCCAACCCTCCTTCCCTGTATCCTTCTCTCTCTCTCTCTCCAACCCTCCCTCCCTGTATCCTTCTCTCTCTCTCAACCCTCCCTCCCTGTATCCTTCTCTCTCTCTCTCTCTCAACCCTCCCTCCCTGTATCCTTCTCTCTCTCTCAACCCTCCCTCCCTGTATCCTTCTCCCTCTCTCTCTCTCTCAACCCTCCCTCCCTGTATCCTTCTCTCTCTCTCTCTCTCTCTCCAACCCTCCCTCTCTGGATCCTTCTCTCTCTCTCTCCAACCCTCCCTCCCTGTATCCTTCTCTCTCTCTCTCTCTCCAACCCTCCCTCCCTGTATCCTTCTCTCTCTTTCTCTCTCCAACCCTCCCTCCCTGGATCCTTCTCTCTCTCTCTCTCTCAACCCTCCCTCCCTGTATCCTTCTCTCTCTCTCTCCAACCCTCCCTCCCTGTATCCTACTCTCTCTTTCTCTATCCAACCCTCCCTCCCTGGATCCTTCTCTCTCTCTCTCTCTCCAACCCTCCCTCCCTGTATCCTTCTCTCTCTCTCTCTCTCTCTCCAACCCTCCCTCCCTGTATCCTTCTCTCTCTTTCTCTCTCCAACCCTCCCTCCCTGGATCCTTCTCTCTCTCTCTCAACCCCCTCCCTGTATCCTTCTCTCTCTCTCTCTCTCCAACCCTCCCTCCCTGTATCCTTCTCTCTCTCTCTCTCCAACCCTCCCTCCCTGTATCCTTCTCTCTCTTTCTCTCTCCAACCCTCCCTCCCTGTATCCTTCTCTCTCTCTCCAACCCTCCCTCCCTGTATCCTTCTCTCTCTCTCTCTCTCTCTCCAACCCCCTCCCTGTATCCTTCTCTCTCTCTCTCAACCCTCCCTCCCTGTATCCTTCTCTCTCTCTTTCTCTCTCCAACCCTCCCTCCCTGTATCCTTCTCTCTCTCTCTCTCTCCAACACTCCCTCCCTGTATCCTTCTCTCTCTCTCTCTCTCTCTCTCTCTCTCTCTCTCTCTCTCCAACCCTCCCTTCCTGTATCCTTCTCTCTCTCTCTCTCTCTCTCTCTCTCTCTCTCTCTCTCTCTCTCTCTCTCAACCCTCCCTTCCTGTATCCTTCTCTCTCTCTCTCTCTCTCTCTCCAACCCTCCCTTCCTATATCCTTCTCTCTCTCTCTCTCAACCCTCCCTCCCTGTATCCTTCTCTCTCTCTTTCTGTCTCCAACCCTCCCTCCCTGTATCCTTCTCTCTCTCTCTCTCTCTCTCTCTCTCTCTCTCTCTCTCCAACCCTCCCTCCCTGTATCCTTCTCTCTCTCTCTCTCTCTCTCCCACCCTCCCTCCCTGTATCCTTCTCTCTCTCTTTCTCTCTCCAACCCTCCCTCCCTGTATCCTCTCTCTCTCTCCAACCCTCCCTCCCTGTATCCTTCTCTCTCTCTCTCTCTCTCCAACCCTCCCTCCCTGTATCCTTCTCTCTCTCTCTCTCTCTCTCTCTCTCTCTCTCTCTCTCTCTCTCCAACCCTCCCTCCCTGTATCCTTCTCTCTCTCTCTCTCTCCAACCCTCCCTCCCTGTATCCTTCTCTCTCTCTTTCTGTCTCCAACCCTCCCTCCCTGTATCCTTCTCTCTCTCTCTCTCTCTCTCAACCCCCTCCCTGTATCCTTCTCTCTCTCTCTCCAACCCTCCCTCACTGTATCCTTCTCTCTCTCTTTCTCTCTCAACCCTCCCTCCCTGTATCCTTCTCTCTCTCTCTCTCTCCAACACTCCCTCCCTGTATCCTTCTCTCTCTCTCTCTCTCTCTCTCTCTCTCTCTCTCTCTCTCCAACCCTCCCTTCCTGTATCCTTCTCTCTCTCTCTCTCTCTCTCTCTCTCTCTCTCTCTCTCTCTCTCTCTCTCTCTCTCTCAACCCTCCCTCCCTGTATCCTTCTCTCTCTCTCTCTCTCTCCAACCCTCCCTTCCTATATCCTTCTCTCTCTCTCTCTCTCTCAACCTCCCTCCCTGTATCCTTCTCTCTCTCTTTCTGTCTCCAACCCTCCCTCCCTGTATCCTTCTCTCTCTCTCCAACTCTCCCTCCCTGTATCCTTCTCTCTCTCTCTCTCTCCAACCCTCCCTCCCTGTATCCTTCTCTCTCTCTCTCTCTCCAACCCTCCCTCCCTGTATCCTTCTCTCTCTCTCCAACCCTCCCTCCCTGTATCCTTCCCTCTCTCTCTCTCTCTCTCTCTCTCTCTCCAACCCTCCCTCCCTGTATCCTTCTCTCTCTCTCTCTCAACCCTCCCTCCCTGTATCCTTCTCTCTCTCTCTCTCCAACCCTCCCTCCCTGTATCCTTCTCTCTCTCTCTCTCTCCAACCCTCCCTCCCTGTATCCTTCTCTCTCTCTCCAACCCTCCCTCCCTGTATCCTTCTCCCTCTCTCTCTCTCTCTCCAACCCTCCCTCCCTGTATCCTTCTCTCTCTCTCTCTCTCTCCAACCCTCCCTCCCTGGATCCTTCTCTCTCTCTCAACCCTCCCTCCCTGTATCCTTCTCTCTCTCTCTCTCAACCCTCCCCCTGTATCCTTCTCTCTCTTTCTCTCTCCAACCCTCCCTCCCTGGATCCTTCTCTCTCTCTCCAACCCTCCCTCCCTGTATCCTTCTCTCTCTCTCCAACCCTCCCTCCCTGTATCCTACTCTCTCTTTCTCTATCCAACCCTCCCTCCCTGGATCCTTCTCTCTCTCTCTCTCTCAACCCTCCCTCCCTGTATCCTTCTCTCTCTCTCTCTCTCTCTCAACCCTCCCTCCTGTATCCTTCTCTCTCTTTCTCTCTCCAACCCTCCCTCCCTGGATCCTTCTCTCTCTCTCTCCAACCCCCTCCCTGTATCCTTCTCTCTCTCTCTCTCTCAACCCTCCCTCCCTGTATCCTTCTCTCTCTCTCTCCAACCCTCCCTCCCTGTATCCTTCTCTCTCTTTCTCTCAACCCTCCCTCCCTGTATCCTTCTCTCTCTCTCAACCCTCCCTCCCTGTATCCTTCTCTCTCTCTCTCTCTCTCTCCAACCACCCCTCCCTGTATCCTTCTCTCTCTCTCTCCAACCCTCCCTCCCTGTATCCTTCTCTCTCTCTTTCTCTCTCAACCCTCCCTCCCTGTATCCTTCTCTCTCTCTCTCTCTCTCAACACTCCCTCCCTGTATCCCTCTCTCTCTCTCTCTCTCTCTCTCTCTCTCTCTCTCTCAACCCTCCTTCCTGTATCCTTCTCTCTCTCTCTCTCTCTCTCTCTCTCTCTCCAACCCTCCCTTCCTGTATCCTTCTCTCTCTCTCTCTCTCTCTCTCTCTCTCTCTATCTCTCTCCAACCCTCCCTTCCTGTATCCTTCTCTCTCTCTCTCTCTCTCTCTCTCTCTCTCTCTCCAACCCTCCCTTCCTATATCCTTCTCTCTCTCTCTCTCTCTCTCTCAACCCTCCCTCCCTGTATCCTTCTCTCTCTCTTTCTGTCTCCAACCCTCCCTCCCTGTATCCTTCTCTCTCTCTCTCTCTCTCTCTCTCTCTCTCTCCAACCCTCCCTCCCTGTATCCTTCTCTCTCTATCTCTCTCCAACCCTCCCTCCCTGTATCCTTCTCTCTCTCTCTCTCTCTCTCTCTCTCTCTCTCTCTCTCTCTCTCTCCCCACCCTCCCTCCCTGTATCCTTCTCTCTCTCTTTCTCTCTCCAACCCTCCCTCCCTGTATCCTTCTCTCTCTCTCTCCAACCCTCCCTCCCTGTATCCTTCTCTCTCTCTCTCTCTCCAACCCTCCCTCCCTGTATCCTTCTCTCTCTCTCTCTCTCTCTCCAACCCTCCCTCCCTGTATCCTTCTCTCTCTCTCTCTCTCCAACCCTCCCTCCCTGTATCCTTCTCTCTCTCTTTCTGTCTCCAACCCTCCCTCCCTGTATCCTTCTCTCTCTCTCTCTCTCTCTCAACCCCCTCCCTGTATCCTTCTCTCTCTCTCTCCAACCCTCCCTCCCTGTATCCTTCTCTCTCTCTTTCTCTCTCCAACCCTCCCTCCCTGTATCCTTCTCTCTCTCTCTCTCTCCAACACTCCCTCCCTGTATCCTTCTCTCTCTCTCTCTCTCTCTCTCCAACCCTCCCTTCCTGTATCCTTCTCTCTCTCTCTCTCTCTGTCTCTCCAACCCTCCCTTCCTGTATCCTTCTCTCTCTCTCTCTCTCTCTCTCTCTCTCTCTCTCTCTCTCTCTCTCAACCCTCCCTCCCTGTATCCTTCTCTCTCTCTCTCTCTCTCTCTCTCCAACCCTCCCTTCCTATATCCTTCTCTCTCTCTCTCAACCCTCCCTCCCTGTATCCTTCTCTCTCTCTTTCTCTCTCCAACCCTCCCTCCCTGTATCCTTCTCTCTCTCTCTCCAACCCTCCCTCCCTGTATCCTTCTCTCTCTCTCTCTCTCTCTCCAACCCTCCCTCCCTGTATCCTTCTCTCTCTCTCTCTCTCTCTCTCTCTCTCTCTCTCCAACCCTCCCTCCCTGTATCCTTCTCTCTCTCTCTCTCAACCCTCCCTCCCTGTATCCTTCTCTCTCTCTTTCTGTCTCCAACCCTCCCTCCCTGTATCCTTCTTTCTCTCTCTCTCTCTCTCCAACCCCCTCCCTGTATCCTTCTCTCTCTCTCTCCAACCCTCCCTCCCTGTATCCTTCTCTCTCTCTTTCTCTCTCCAACCCTCCCTCCCTGTATCCTTCTCTCTCTCTCTCTCTCTCCAACACTCCCTCCCTGTATCCTTCTCTCTCTCTCTCTCTCTCTCTCTCTCCAACCCTCCCTTCCTGTATCCTTCTCTCTCTCTCTCTCTCTGTCTCTCCAACCCTCCCTTCCTGTATCCTTCTCTCTCTCTCTCTCTCTCTCTCTCTCTCTCTCTCTCTCTCTCTCTCTCTCTCCAACCCTCCCTCCCTGTATCCTTCTCTCTCTCTCTCTCTCTCTCTCTCTCTCTCCAACCCTCCTTCCTATATCCTTCTCTCTCTCTCTCTCTCTCAACCCTCCCTCCCTGTATCCTTCTCTCTCTCTTTCTGTCTCCAACCCTCCCTCCCTGTATCCTTCTCTCTCTCTCTCTCTCTCTCTCTCTCTCTCCAACCCTCCCTCCCTGTATCCTTCTCTCTCTATCTCTCTCCAACCCTCCCTCCCTGTATCCTTCTCTCTCTCTCTCTCTCTCTCTCTCTCTCTCTCTCTCTCTCCACCCTCCCTCCCTGTATCCTTCTCTCTCTCTTTCTGTCTCCAACCCTCCCTCCCTGTATCCTTCTCTCTCTCTCTCTCTCTCTCTCTCTCTCTCTCTCTCTCTCTCTCTCTCTCTCTCCAACCCTCCCTCCCTGTATCCTTCTCTCTCTCTCTCTCTCCAACCCTCCCTCCCTGTATCCTTCTCTCTCTCTTTCTGTCTCCAACCCTCCCTCCCTGTATCCTTCTCTCTCTCTCTCTCTCCAACCCTCCCTCCCTGTATCCTTCTCTCTCTCTTTCTGTCTCCAACCCTCCCTCCCTGTATCCTTCTCTCTCTCTCTCTCTCTCTCCAACCCTCCCTCCCTGTATCCTTCTCTCTCTATCTCTCTCCAACCCTCCCTCCCTGTATCCTTCTCTCTCTGTCTCTCTCTCTCTCTCCCACCCTCCCTCCCTGTATCATTCTCTCTCTCTTTCTCTCTCCAACCCTCCCTCCCTGTATCCTTCTCTCTCTCTCTCTCTCTCCCACCCTCCCTCCCTGTATCCTTCTCTCTCTCTTTCTCTCTCCAACCCTCCCTCCCTGTATCCTTCTCTCTCTCTCTCTCTCTCTCCAACCCTCCCTCCCTGTATCCTTCTCTCTCTCTCTCTCTCTCTCTCTCTCTCTCTCTCTCTCTCCAACCCTCCCTCTCTGTATCCTTCTCTCCATCTCTCTCCTTCTCTCTCTCTCTCCCTCCCTCTCTCCCTACATCCTCTTTTCTCAATTTCTCTCTTTTCATCGCTCCCAGCATACTCCCTCAGGATGGATAATTCTCACTTCTGATCAACTTCAGTATGTTGCAAACCCACGGGTAGCCTGATAAGATCTTACAACACCACGGCTGTCCCTACTCTCCGTGTCCCTTCTTATTTACTGCTCACACTCATAGACGACCCATCTGTCATATCAAGTGTTGTTTGTTCCTTCTCTCTTGCCGTAGTTAATTGTTTTTGATACTCCCACCGGCAATCATTATTCAGATGCAAATGAATCAACGTGGACAACCTTGATTTAGTGTGGGGAGGCCATTAAAAGTGTGTGTGTGTGTTTCACCTTGAAGTCATACCCCCCATACACACACACTA
The DNA here is from genome assembly GCF_034236695.1 of Oncorhynchus nerka. Classification (NCBI taxonomy): domain Eukaryota; kingdom Metazoa; phylum Chordata; class Actinopteri; order Salmoniformes; family Salmonidae; genus Oncorhynchus; species Oncorhynchus nerka. The sequence continues at coordinate 28,102,094 of NC_088402.1, forward strand.
ATTAATATTTTACCACAGGATCAATGTTGCTCTGTGTAGTTTGTTTCTGCTGCCACGACTCTCTGGTTAAAATGCAACCATTCTATTGGACAAGGAATGTAATATGTATTCAACCCTAATTGCCTCTGTTTTTAAATTGCACGTGTTTCCCACATAGAGCCACAAGCTGTAGTAACACATTGTGAGGAGGACAGGGGCCAACCACCCTCCCCACTCCTTTTGGTTCTATATTCTGGTGAGTGGAAGGACAAAGGATACATTTTCAACATCTGGGATGTGTATGGGAAGAAGGGGTGTTGTTTTTAGGTGTGTGTGTGTCTGTGTGTGTGCGTGCGTGCGTGCGTGCGTGCGTGTGTGTGTGTGTAAGGGAGGGAGGGAGGTAGTGGTAGCAGTTGGGGGTACTGTGAGGGACACCAAACAGTGGCCTCATTGTACATCAGCTCAAGCTGTGTGTGTGTGTCCCTCTCTCTGTCTCCCTCAGTAGGGTTGTACAGTTCTTTGTGCCTGGCCCCAGTCAGCCTCTGTTATGGAGGAACAATGAGAGATGGGCATTCGGCAACAGTAATCACACATACACACAAACACACACACACCATCATGAAGCAGATAGACACCCTTCCTCCAGCAAGGACAGCTCAATGCAGTTTCCATTCAGCCCTCAGTGGAAGACCTGGTCTAGGTGACCACCGGATGAATACTGTAGTGTGTGTGTGTGTGTGTGTGTGTGTGTGTGTGTGTGCGCGTGCGCGTTTGCGTTTGCGTTTGCCCTGGAAGAACGATGAGCCGGTGATGTAGAATTCAATGAGGATTTGGTCTTGACCTAAATACACTTTAGTATTATTGTAAAAAAGTGAAAATACAAAGATGTCAAATTGAGGGGAGAATGTGTCACCCGTATGTGCATGTGTGGGTGTCGTTGCGTGGGTGGGTGGTGGTTTGTAATGAACACTCTGAAATCACTGTAGATAACTCTGCTCCTCCGATCTCCTCCACTGTGCTGCTGCATATTTATTATGATATCTGCTTCCTGCTTCCTGCTCCAATGAAGAATTCACAGGAAATCAGCTCCCTCTCAAATGCACATTAGGGTGTGTGTGCACGTGTGTGTGTGTGTATGTTTGTGCATGTGTGTTCATGTGTGCATGGTTTTGAGAGTGTGTGTTCCTGTAACTGTTCGTAGTATAATAGTGTGATTTCTGAAGGTTTATGGCTTCCACCTCATGTCAGAATGTATTTATTTTATTTTATTTACCCTTTATTTAACCAGGTAGGCAAGTTGAGAACAAGTTCTCATTTACAATTGCGACCTGGCCAAGATAAAGCAAAGCAGTTCGACACATACAACAACACAGAGTTACACATGGAGTAAAACAAACATACAGTCAATAATACAGTAGAAAAATAAGTCTATATACGATGTGAGCAAAGGAGGTGAGAAGTAAATACAATATAGCAAGTAAAATACTGGAATGGTAGATTTCCAGTGGAAGAATGTGCAAAGTAGAAATATAAATAATGGGGTGCAAAGGAGCTAAATAAATACAGTAGGGGAAGAGGTAGTTGTTTGGGCTAAATTATAGATGGGCTATGTACAGGTGCAGTAATCTGTGAGCTGCTCTGACAGCTGGTGCTTAAAGCTAGTGAGGGAGATAAGTGTTTCCAGTTTCAGAAATTTTTGAAGTTCGTTCCAGTCATTGGCAGCAGAGAACTGGAAGGAGAGGCGGCCAAAGGGAGAATTAGTTTTGGGGATGACCAGAGTGATATACCTGCTGGAGCGCATGCTACAGGTGGGTGCTGCTATGGTGACCAGCGAGCTGAAATAAGGGGGGGCATACCTAGCAGGGTCTTGTAGATGACCTGGAGCCAGTGGGTTTGGCGACGAGTATGAAGCCAGGGCCAGCCAACGAGAGCATACAGGTCGCAGTGGTGGGTAGTATATGGGGCTTTGGTGACAAAACGAACAGCACTGTGATAGACTGCATTCAATTTATTGAGTAGGGTATTGGAGGCTATTTTGTAAATTACATCGCCGAAGTCGAGGATTGGTAGGATGGTCAGTTTTACAAGGGTATGTTTGGCAGCATGAGTGAAGGATGTTTTGTTGCGAAATAGGAAGCCAATTCTAGATTTAACTTTGGATTGGAGATGTTTGATGTGAGTCTGGAAGGAGAGTTTACAGTCTAACCAGACACCTAGGTATTTGTAGTTGTCCACATATTCCAAGTCAGAACCGTCCAGAGTAGTGATGCTGGACGGGCAGGCAGGTGCAGGCAGCGATTGGTTAAAGAGCTTGCATTTAGTTTTACTTGTATTTAAGAGCAGTTGGAGGCCACGGAAGGAGAGTTGTATGGAATTGAAGCTCGTCTGGAGGGTTGTTAACACAGTGTCCAAAGAAGGGCCAGAAGTATACAGAATGGTATCGTCTGCCCTCCGATTTGACACACTGAACTCTATCAGAGAAGTAGTTGGTGAACCAGGTGAGGCAATCATTTGAGAAACCAAGACTATCGAGTCTGCCGATGAGGATGTGGTGATTGACAGAGTCGACAGCCTTGGCCAGGTCAATGAATACGGCTGCATAGTATTGTTTCTTATCGATGGCGGTTAAGATATCGTTTAGGACCTTGAGCGTGGCTGAGGTGCACCCATGACCAGCTCTGAAACCAGATTGCATAGCGGAGAAGGTGCGGTGTGATTCGAAATGGTCGGTAATCTGTTTGTTGACTTGGCTTTCGAAGACCTTAGAAAGGCAGGGTAGGATATATATAGTCTGTAGCAGTTTGGGTCAAGAGTGTCCCCCCCTTTGAAGAGGGGAATGACCGCAGCTGCTTTCCAATCTTTGGGAATCTCAGATGACAGGAAAGAGAGGTTGAACAGACTCAGTAGCCTCGGTTTTTCGGATGACTGCCTTGCCTGGTTCACCAATTACTTTGCAGACAGAGTTCAGTGTGTCAAATCGGAGGGCATGTTGTCCGGTCCTCTGGCAGTCTCTATGGGGGTGCCACAGGGTTCAATTCTCGGGCCGACTCTTTTCTCTGTGTATATCAATGATGTTGCTCTTGCTGCGGGCGATTCCCTGATCCACCTCTACGCAGACGACACCATTCTATACACTTTCGGCCCGTCATTGGACACTGTGCTATCTAACCTCCAATCGAGCTTCAATGCCATACAACACTCCTTCCGTGGCCTCCAACTGCTCTTAAACGCTAGTAAAACCAAATGCATGCTTTTCAACCGATCGCTGCCTGCACCCGCTTGCCCGACTAGCATCACCACACTGGATGGTTCCGACCTTGAATATGTGGACACCTATAAGTACCTAGGTGTCTGGCTAGACTGCAAACTCTCCTTCCAGACCCATATCAAACATCTCCAATCGAAAATCAAATCAAGAGTCGGCTTTCTATTCCGCAACAAAGCCTCCTTCACTCACGCTGCCAAGCTTACCCTAGTAAAACTGACTATCCTACCGATCCTCGACTTCGGCGATGTCATCTACAAAATGGCTTCCAACACTCTTCTCAGCAAACTGGATGCAGTTTATCACAGTGCCATCCGTTTTGTCACTAAAGCACCTTATACTACCCACCACTGCGACTTGTATGCTCTAGTCGGCTGGCCCTCGCTACATATTCGTCGCCAGACCCACTGGCTCCAGGTCATCTACAAGGCCATGCTAGGCAAAGCTCCGCCTTATCTCAGCTCACTGGTCACGATGGCAACACCCATCCGTAGCACGCGCTCCAGCAGGTGTATCTCATTGAGCATCCCCAAAGCCAACACCTCATTCGGCCGCCTTTCGTTCCAGTACTCTGCTGCCTGTGACTGGAACGAACTGCAAAAATCGCTGAAGTTGGAGACTTTTATCTCCCTCACCAACTTCAAACATCAGCTATCTGAGCAGATAACCGATCGCTGCAGCTGTACATAATCTATTGGTAAATAGCCCACCCATTTTCACCTACCTCATCCCCACAGTTTTTATTTATTTACTTTCTGCTCTTTTGCACACAAATATCTCTACCTGTACATGATCATCTGATCATTTATCACTCCAGTGTTAATCTGCAATATTGTAATTATTCGCCTACCTCCTCATGCCTTTTGCACACATTGTATATAGACTCCCCTTTTTTTCTCTACTGTGTTATTGACTTGTTAATTGTTTACTCCATGTTTAACTCTGTGTTGTCTGTTCACTCTGCTATGCTTTATCTTGGCCAGGTCGCAGTTGCAAATGAGAACCTGTTCTCAACTAGCCTACCTGGTTAAATAAAGGTGAAATAAAAATAAATAAATAAAAAACAGGCTAGTAATAGGGGTTGCAACAATATCGGCAGATAATTTTAGAAAGAAAGGTTCCAGATTGTCTAGTCCGGCTGATATGTAGGGTTCCAGAGTTTGCAGCTCTTTCAGAACATCAGCTGACTGGATTTGGGAGAAGAAGAAATGGGGAGGGCGAGTTGCTGTGGGGGGTGCAGTGCTGTTCACCAGGGAAGGGGTAGCCAGGTGGAAAGCATGGCCAGCCGTAGAAAAATGCTTATTGAAATTCTCAATTGTAGTGGATTTATCGGTGGTGACAGAGTTTCCTATCCTCAGTGCAGTGGGCAGCTGGGAGGATGTATTCTTATTCTCCATGGACTTTACAGTGTCCCAGAACTTTTTTGAGTTTGTGTTGCAGAAAGCCTCTAACTGCCTGTGTATATTGGTTTCGAACTTCCCTGAAAAGTTGCATATCACAGGGGCTGTTCGATGCTAATGCAGATTGCCATAGGATGTTTTTGTGTTTGTTAAGGGCCATCAGGTCTGGAGAGAACCAAGGGCTATATCTGTTCCTGGTTCTAGATTTCTTGAATGGGGCATGTTTATTTAAGATGTTGAGGAAGGCATATTTAAAAAATAACCAGGCATCCTCTACTGACGGGATGAGGTCAATATCCTTCCAGGATACCAGGGCCAGGTTGATTAGAAAGGCCTGCTCGCTGAAGTGTTTATCTATGAGGGTGCCCGTGTTTACGGCTTTGGGGTGGTACCTGGTAGGTTCATTGATAATTTGTGTGAGATTGAGGGCATCAAGCTTAGATTGTGGGATGGCTGGGGTTTTAAGCATGTTCCAGTTTAGGTCACCTAGCAGCACGAGCTCTAAAGATAGATGGTCCCCGTGTGGTAGAGGGGACCAATCCAATTGGAAAAATAGATATAGTTATAGTGAACCAAGAAAATTGTCCGATAGACCTATACAGATAGCAGACGATAAGACAGCTAACGATTAGCGGGCCGCAGATGGGCGTTCAGGTAACATCGCAACGGAGGGGCCAGTTGGATAACTCCCTCGGGCAAATAACGTCGGTAGTTCAGTCGTGAAGGTCTGGTGGGGCTCCGCGTCGGCAGTAAAACGGTTCCGGATAGGTGATTGTAGCCCAGGAGTGACTGATGGAACTCTTCAGCTGGCTAGCTCCGGAATTATTGATGTTTGCTCCAAGACCAACGTAAGCCAATAGTCACTCGGATAGCAGCTAGCTAGCTGCAAGATCCAGGTGTAAATGTCCAGAGCTTGTGGTAGAAATCCGGGGATATGGAGAGAAAATAGGTCCGGTATGCTCTGGTCTGAGTCGCGTTGTGCAAAACTGGCGATAGCTTTTCGAGCTAAAGGATAGCTGATGACCACCAACCGTGGTTAGCTGAATACTAACGTTAGCCAGTAAACTGGCTAGCTTCTGGCTAGCTTCTATTGTAGATTTCAGATTTGAGGTGAACAATATATTTTTTTTAAATTGGTGAGGTGGGTTGCAGTAGAATGTTTTGAAGTTGAGATTTTTAGAAAAAAAATATATAAAAAGATATGCGAAGAAAATATGTAAATATATATATACACGGGACACGACAGGACGAGAACAAAGGACGTCTGACTGCTATGCCATCTTGGGGAAGGAAAAAAAGGTATGGGGAACATGTCTGACAACCACTAGGTAACAACAAGGTCTTCCTCAACCCCAGCCCTTAACAAGCACCTGCACCCACTGGCTGTGTCACACACTGTACACACACAGATGTGCATGCACACAAACACACACAGATGTGCATGCACACAAACACAGACATATGTGCATAATGAATGCAGTGAGGGGCAGCCACATAGAGAGTGAGAAGAGGAGCTAGTTGTCCGTCATCTTCCCATTTCTCTCTGAGCCTATTGGCGACCAGCGGCACGGTTCCCCACACGTTTCCCTTCAGCTGGGCTTCCGGAGGATCAACCAGCCTATTAATTATATATGCAGACAATATGGTTCAGGCGGTTTGTTGATATTGCTGCGAGTGCCTCCACTTTACCTCTCGAGTACACTGCAGCTGGAATGTCTGCTTGGATGTACGACAAAGTGATATACCTGCGTCTCTGATCGATGAGACCTTCGCTGTCTCTGATTTGAGGTAGAGCACTCAAACTCAACTCTGGACCTCGAAGCCATTTCTACTGCCTGTTTCTACTGCCTGTTTCTACTGCCTGTTTCTACTGCCTGTTTCTACTGCATTGTTCCCTTCTAATCAGGATCTGATTTAGACCTGGGACACCAGGTGGGTGCAATCAATGATCAGGTAGGACAGAAAACCAGCAGGCTCCAATCCTTGTAGGGTCAGAGTTGAACACCCCTGCTATAAAGGCTGCTCATCATCATTAGTAGCTCATCTTAATCTTAGTCGATCGCTGTAATGATTTAAGCATAAAGTACATGAAAATGTGATTGCACAGTACTTTGTGATGTCAGTGGGAGTTTCAACAAATTATGTTTTGCCCAAAAGGGCATTTTGTACACTTCTGTAATTGCTATGTCGACCATGTTGAAGTAATGGCCCTTTATTTGTTCTCTATTGCCCAGGGATGATTTCCCATCATACACATGTCAAAAGATTCAAGAGTTCATCCAGAAATCATCCCCCAAACATGTCATAGTTGTCTTCCAGTGCTCCGTGCAGATCTCTGTTTTCCACCAAACTGACCGCAAAGGCTGAAAAGGGAATATGGGTTATCAATCGTCTTTCTCCCCCAGGTCTGTGTGATACTACACAAGTCCGTGTTAAGATAGAGCCAACCTTGTGTCTCTACTTGTTCAAAGAGCCATGCAGCACAGCATTGTTAAGGAGCCATGTAATGTACCCCTTTCTAAAAGGGAAGAGATCTCCTACTCTGACTGGTTTATGAAAGATACATGACCAGTCATCTGAGAGATTGGTGTCATATGTCTACGGTCTCTCGCTCATAAACTAGACAACTCCATTCGGACTGATTGTCCTGTCTGCATGCCTGTCTGGGATGCCTGTCTGGGATGCCTGTCTGCATGCCTGTCTGGGATGCCTGTCTGGGATGCCTGTCTGCATGCCTGTCTGGGATGCCTGTCTGGGATGCCTGTCTGGGATGCCTGTCTGCATGCCTGTCTGGGATGCCTGTCTGGGATGCCTGTCTGGGATGCCTGTCTGGGATGCCTGTCTGCATGCCTGTCTGGGATGCCTGTCTGGGATGCCTGTCTGGGATGCCTGTCTGGGATGCCTTCTCGGGTGGTCAGTCAGATGTTATTGCACAATTCTTTTTGGGTTGGATTTGATGTTTCCGGACATATTTGCAGCCTATTTCTGATGGAACTATGCTTAACCTGTGTCCACAAAACCCGCTTTATGGATTTAGAAACAATGTCTGGTGGTGATATTTTTACTGATGCCTGAAACAAAAGCTTTACAACATGCGGTCATTTAGTTCAAATGTTGCCACCTAACAGACAACCCTGGACGACCTGTAGACGAAGAGAACGAGACGATTTCCTTTTCATACATCTACACACTCCCCTTTTCATTGAATCGTTCCTGCTGGAGATAAAAGAGCTGAATCACTGTGGGCGGGTCGACCACCGCTCAGACACAAGGTGACCTGGAAGTAGGTCACTCAACTACAGAAGGTCATCTCAGAAATAACTCATTGAATGATCGAGAGAGAGAGAAAGAGGGCGGGAGAGAGAGCGGTGGCGGGAGAGAGAGGGGGAGAGGGAGGGACAGGGAGAGAGAGCGGTGGCGGGAGAGAGAGACAGAGAAAGAGGGCGGGAGAGAGAGCGGTGGCGGGAGAGAGAGACAGAGAAAGAGGGCGGGAGAGAGAGCGGTGGCGGGAGAGAGAGCGGTGGCGGGAGAGAGAGGGGGAGAGGGGGGGACAGGGAGAGAGAGCGGTGGCGGGAGAGAGAGACAGAGAAAGAGGGCGGGAGAGAGAGCGGTGGCGGGAGAGAGAGACAGAGAAAGAGGGCGGGAGAGAGAGCGGTGGCGGGAGAGAGAGGGGGAGAGGGAGGGACAGGGAGAGAGAGCGGTGGCGGGAGAGAGAGACAGAGAAAGAGGGCGGGAGAGAGAGCGGTGGCGGGAGAAAGAGGGGAGAGAGAGGGACAGGGAGAGAGAGCGGTGGCGGGAGAGAGAGACAGAGAAAGAGGGCGGGAGAGAGAGCGGTGGCGGGAGAGAGAGCGGTGGCGGGAGAGAGAGGGGAGAGGGAGGGACAGGGAGAGAGAGCGGTGGCGGGAGAGAGAGACAGAGAAAGAGGGCGGGAGAGAGAGCGGTGGCGGGAGAGAGAGCGGTGGCGGGAGAGAGAGGGGAGAGGGAGGGACAGGGAGAGAGAGCGGTGGCGGGAGAGAGAGACAGAGAAAGAGGGCGGGAGAGAGAGCGGTGGCGGGAGAGAGAGGGGGAGAGGGAGGAACAGGGAGAGAGAGCGGTGGCGGGAGAGAGAGACAGAGAAAGAGGGCGGGAGAGAGAGCGGTGGCGGGAGAGAGAGGGGAGAGGAGGGACAGGGAGAGAGAGCGGTGGCGGAGAGAGAGACAGAGAAAGAGGGCGGGAGAGAGCGGTGCCGGGAGAGAGAGGGGGAGAGGGAGGGGGAGAGGGAGGGACAGGGAGAGAGAGCGGTGGCGGGAGAGAGACAGAGAAAGAGGGCGGGAGAGAGAGCGGTGGCGGGAGAGAGAGACAGAGAAAGAGGGCGGGAGAGAGAGCGGTGGCGGGAGAGAGAGACAGAGAAAGAGGGCGGGAGAGAGAGCGGTGGCGGGAGAGAGAGCGGTGGCGGGAGAGAGAGGGGAGAGGGAGGGACAGGGAGAGAGAGCGGTGGCGGGAGAGAGAGACAGAGAAAGAGGGCGGGAGAGACAGCGGTGGCGGGAGAGAGAGGGGGAGAGGGAGAGACAGGGAGAGAGAGCGGTGGCGGGAGAGAGAGACAGAGAAAGAGGGCGGGAGAGACAGCGGTGGCGGGAGAGAGAGACAGAGAAAGAGGGCGGGAGAGAGAACGGTGGCGGGAGAGAGAGCGGTGGCGGGAGAGAGGGGGAGAGGGAGGGACAGGGAGAGAGAGCGGTGGCGGGAGAGAGAGACAGAGAAAGAGGGCGGGAGAGAGCGGTGGTGGGAGAGAGAGCGGTGGCGGGAGAGAGAGGGGGAGAGGGAGGGACAGGGAGAGAGAGCGGTGGCGGGAGAGAGAGACAGAGAAAGAGGGCGGGAGAGAGAGCGGTGGCGGGAGAGAGAGACAGAGAAAGAGGGCGGGAGAGAGAGCGGTGGCGGGAGAGAGAGCGGTGGCGGGAGAGAGAGGGGGAGAGGGAGGGACAGGGAGAGAGAGCGGTGGCGGGAGAGAGAGACAGAGAAAGAGGGCGGGAGAGAGAGCGGTGGCGGGAGAGAGAGCGGTGGCGGGAGAGAGAGGGGAGAGGGAGGGACAGGGAGAGAGAGCGGTGGCGGGAGAGAGAGACAGAGAAAGAGGGCGGGAGAGAGAGCGGTGGTGGGAGAGAGAGCGGTGGCGGGAGAGAGAGGGGGAGAGGGAGGGACAGGGAGAGAGAGCGGTGGCGGGAGAGAGAGGGGGAGGGGAGGGACAGGGAGAGAGAGCGGTGGCGGGAGAGAGAGACAGAGAAAGAGGGCGGGAGAGACAGCGGTGGCGGGAGAGAGAGGGGGAGAGGAGAGACAGGGAGAGAGAGCGGTGGCGGGAGAGAGAGCGGTGGCGGGAGAGAGAGGGGAGAGGGAGGGACAGGGAGAGAGAGCGGTGGCGGGAGAGAGAGACAGAGAAAGAGGGCGGGAGAGAGAGCGGTGGTGGGAGAGAGAGCGGTGGCGGGAGAGAGAGGGGAGAGGGAGGGACAGGGAGAGAGAGCGGTGGCGGGAGAGAGAGACAGAGAAAGAGGGCGGGAGAGAGAGCGGTGGCGGGAGAGAGAGACAGAGAAAGAGGGCGGGAGAGAGAGCGGTGGCGGGAGAGAGAGCGGTGGCGGGAGAGAGAGGGGGGAGAGGGAGGGACAGGGAGAGAGAGCGGTGGCGGGAGAGAGAGCGGTGGCGGGAGAGAGAGGGAGAGGGAGGGACAGGGAGAGAGAGCGGTGGCGGGAGAGAGAGACAGAGAAAGAGGGGCGGGAGAGAGAGCGGTGGTGGGAGAGAGCGGTGGCGGGAGAGAGAGGGGAGAGGGAGGGACAGGGAGAGAGAGCGGTGGTGGGAGAGAGAGACAGAGAAAGAGGGCGGGAGAGAGAGCGGTGGCGGGAGAGAGAGACAGAGAAAGAGGGGCGGAGAGAGAGCGGTGGCGGGAGAGAGAGCGGTGGCGGGAGAGAGAGGGGGAGAGGGAGGGACAGGGAGAGAGAGCGGTGGCGGGAGAGAGAGGGGGAGAGGGAGGGACAGGGAGAGAGAGCGGTGGCGGGAGAGAGAGACAGAGAAAGAGGGCGGGAGAGAGAGCGGTGGCGGGAGAGAGAGCGGTGGCAGGAGAGAGAGGGGGAGAGGGAGGGACAGGGAGAGAGAGCGGTGACGGGAGAGAGAGACAGAGAAAGAGGGCGGGAGAGAGAGCGGTGGCGGGAGAGAGAGGGGGAGAGGGAGGGACAGGGAGAGAGAGCGGTGGCGGGAGAGAGAGACAGAGAAAGAGGGCGGGAGAGAGAGCGGTGGCGGGAGAGAGAGGGGGAGAGGGAGGGAGAGCGGTGGCGGGAGAGAGAGACAGAGAAAGAGGGCGGGAGAGAGAGCGGTGGCGGGAGAGAGAGGGGAGAGGGAGGGACAGGGAGAGAGAGCGGTGGCGGGAGAGAGAGACAGAGAAAGAGGGCGGGAGAGAGAGCGGTGGCGGGAGAGAGAGGGGGAGAGGGAGGGACAAGGAGAGAGAGTGGTGGCGGGAGAGAGAGACAGAGAAAGAGGGCGGGAGAGAGAGCGGTGGCGGGAGAGAGAGCGGTGGCGGGAGAGAGAGGGGGAGAGGGAGGGACAGGGAGAGAGTGCGGTGGCGGGAGAGAGAGGGGGAGAGGGAGGGACAGGGAGAGAAAGAGAAATACACTTTCTCCTCTAGGATATTGGAGATAGATCTGAGCATGTATATAGTCTCTACCATTTTGGCAGACGTTTCTGTCCAATGAGACTGTGTTTCTGGCATAGGGAGACTAATGCCTGCGGACTCATTGTGACTATTTTCTCAGTTTTGCTTTAGGGTCGGGAAGATATTCCTTTTTATGGGAAACAAGGAATATCTGAATCTGAATTTCTGGATCTTTTTACACTGTCTTTGTCATAGATGTGTGTTCAACATATGAATACAGATTGACTAGCCTGATGGGGTTCCCCATTTTGCCCATCTTCTCCATCCAAATCCTATGGTGACACACACACACACACACACACACACACACACACACACACACACATACAACTTTAGCTGGCAAGAAAGCAACTGAGGAAATGCATGGGGCAAACTTTCTTTCTCTCTTACCCTTCTCTCTTTTCTCTTTCTCTCTTTCCCTCCCCTTCTCTCTCTTTTTCTCTCTCCCTACATCTCCCTACCTCTCATTCCCTATCTCTCCTCTTCCCCCCAGTCTCTCCCCTCCTTTGGCAGCACCATGAGACGAGGGCCTCGGTTCTGACAGATACTAAGTAGATCACATCATTATCTTATCAGTGAATAACAGGGTGTTGAGACACCAGCATTAAAGCTTGTTATAGCCTGTCCCCAAAGGCAGAAAAACATCACTTATTTTCCTCAAAAGATGACCTTCTCCCTCCTATCGATTCAAAGCTGTCTGCAGAGAGAGGGGGATTTGATTCAAACAAATAAATAAACACGGATTGTAATTGATTTGTCCGGTGATACAAAAGATGAGAGTGTGGCAGGAAAATAACTGTTGAGGGTAATGACTAGGGTGTGTGAGCATCATAGGGAAATGTCAATGGCAAGTATTAGAGCTGTGTTGTGTGTTACTGGAGAGGCAGAGAGGCACAGAGCTAATCCGCCAACAGTCGTCTCACTGGTGTGCATGTGTGTGTCTGTGCGTGTGGTGATGCTGGGGAAGATGAGTGTACTGGAGCGGCAGGGTAGCCTAGTGGTTAGAGCGTTGGACTAGTAACCAGAAGGTTAAACCCCCGAGCTGACAAGGTACAAATCTGCCATTCTGCCCCTGAACAGGCAGTTAACCCACTGTTCCTAGGCCGTCATTGAAAATAAGAATTTGTTCTTAACTGACTTGCCTAGTTAAATAAAATAATAAAATAAATGTATAGTGCCCAATAGGTCTATGGATCTAAGAACTGGTACCTGGCCCAATTATTGGCCAAGGAGAGCCAGACCACTCTCATCTCTCTCCATCTCTCCATCATCACCCATCTCTCTTCACAGTAGGCCTCTCTCCCTCTCCCCCCATCTTGTTCTCCCTGTTTCAGTCTTTCGCCTTTCACACTAACTGTCAATCACTCACATCCACAACTTCTCTCCTTCCTTCCTTCCTTCCTTCCTTCCTTCCTTCCTTCCTTCCTTCCTTCCTTCCTTCCTTCCTTCCTTCCTTCCTTCCTTCCTTCCTTCCTTCCTTCCTTCCTTCCTTCCTTCCTTCCTTCCTTCCTTCCTTCCTTCCTTCCTTCCTTCCTTCCTCTTTCTTATGACTTGTTCTGTATTAGAAAGAGTGGTGGCTCCCCGGGGGTGGGTGTTCTAAGGGGGTTTGAGGAGAGGGGTCTGGGGGATGTGTCACACCCCTCGGGCTGTTAGTTCCTCCTGGCTCCTCTCAGTGTGGGACAGGGGACGCAGGTGTGTGTGTGCATATTAATGTGTGATGCAGGCCAATTTGAGCTGTTTTCTCCCTCTCGCTCCCCCTCTCTGTCATACTGTGGATAACCATATCACCCACTGACAGGTTCATTAATTACCATGAACACCTGCAGAGAGGGGAGCCTTTCAATCCGAAACCTCACCCAGACGCACACACACCCTTCCCCTGGGAGGGCTAACATGTCACAGCTGTAACATGTTACTGTTTAGAGAATAGAGTGCTGGGAATGCTTAACCCCCCTAGCTAATCAAATGCCTCTTGTCCTTTCTCTCAATTATGAAAATCTATTTCTTTATGGAAACGTTGGTCAATAGTGCTTTTCCCTCACTTGCTAGCAAGGAGTATACTAGCAAGGAGTATACTAGTGTGTGTGTGTGTGTGTGAGAGAGAGAGAGCGACAGGGCTATCTCTTGTGTTGGAGGCAGTTTCTCGCGAGGTGTTATTGAGCTGTATTGACCGGGCCTCTCTCTCTGCTGCTGAGGGCTAATTCAGCTCTGTTCCTTCTGCTGACATTTTCATCACCACGGCTCTGCTTTATGGAGTCAAGACATAAAACACTGCTTAAAACAGCCCCTGTCCTCTGTTCTCGGACCGCTCTCCTCTCCTCTCCTCTCTTCTCCTCTCCTCTCCTCTCCTCTCCTCTCCTCTCCTCTCCTCTCCTCTCCTCTCCTCTCCTCTCCTCTCCCCTCCCCTCCTCTCCTCTCCTCTCCTCTCCTCTCCTCTCCTCTCCTCTCCTCTCCTGTCCTGCCCTGCCCTGCCCTGCCCTGTCTCCTGTAGCTATCCCCTCAGCCCCGCTGTCAGGCAGATAAAGTGGCCTACATTGGAATTGTGTTATATAGTCTTCCCTGGTAAGAAACATTCTTGTAGCATTGTGGGAGAACGGATGCTTGGTTGAGTCTGATTTTCACAAAGACAGTCAAGAGGATTGTGCAGCCAGTGAAGCTTTTAATTCATGGAGAGTTGCCCTGTGCTGAACCTTAGTCCATCATATGCAGACATAAACAAATATGGAAAATGTATGATTATCTTGAGGGAAATTATTGTTCATGTCACCTGGAAGTTAAATGACAAAACTAGGTTGACTTTCCCTTGCCTGGCCCCAGGTATGTTGTGCCTACTCCTCTGTCTGTTGTTATGCCTTGTTACACAGCAATAACTGATCTGGGACGAGGATACAGTGAACCCCCAGGCTGTGTCCTTTTTCCGGCAGCCGGCACTCCTCTCCTCCCTGAATCTGGTTATATAGCTCACTGGGACACCAGAGAGATGGGGGAGAGACAGAGGGAGAGACGGGGTTGGATGGGAGAGTTCGTGGTAGTTTGTTTAGCTAGGAGGAGGATTCCTCTGACCTCTGACCCACTTCTGTGATGCAGATTCATCTGAGCAGCTTGTCCTCTCACATAGTAAGCTACGTAGGTTTTCCCTCTCCTCCCTCAGCTCACAGAGAGAGGCAGGCGGCCCAGGCCAGCAGTAGCACTGCAAGCTGCTCAATCCAACAACATAAAACAGGCAGAGCTCAATCCAGCGAAGGGCCCTCTGCACCGCTATTCCTCACTGATAGAATAGCAGGGCTGTCCTTCAGCACCACTAGATGGCCCACATTGCAGCGATCCCTATCCAGCCAGAGGTTGGCGGAGCTATCCTTTCAGCACCACAAACACAAGCACATCAGCACTGTTGTTGTCATGGGCTGGTTGTACCCTTATTAGAAGTCCTGCTTATCCTTCATGTAGAATTGATTGATTGATTGATTGATTGATGGACTGCTTATGCTAGAATATACCAGGGTATGTAATTCCTCACTGACCTCCCTCCTCACTGTACCTTAATCTTCTACATTTCCTGGGAATATTGATTATGTCAGTAATTCTGCCCTGGTTCTGGACTTTGGGTTCTGTGGGCTCTGTGAACTCTGGGCTCTGGGCTTTGGGCTCTGTGGGCTCTGTGGGCTTTGGGCTCTGTGGGCTCTGTGGGCTCTGGGCTCTAGGCTCTGTGGGCTCTGTGAACTCTGGGCTCTGGGCTCTGGGCTCTGTGGGCTCTGTGAACTCTGGGCTCTGAGCTTTGGGCTCTGTGGGCTCTGTGGGCTCTGGGCTCTGTAGGCTCTGGGCTCTAGGCTCTGTGGACTCTGGTCTCTGTGGGCTCTGGGATCTAGGCTATGTGGGCTCTGGGCTCTTTGTCTGCCTGTCCTGTACTTACTTGGCGTTTTATGTTCCGAGGGTATGTTTACCTCTAGACTTTTAATTGCATTCCCATAAATCCTAGAGGAAGGACGTGCAATGCGGCTTGATTTGTGTTTGTTTGTGTGAGTGTGTGTGTGGGGGGGATTTAGGACTTGAGCGAAGGCGTTATTTATCAGGAAGTACTTATTCCTCCTCACGAGCCACTTTGGTTGTTTGTGTTGGATGTGTAAATACATTACAGTTCTGTTGTCCTGAGAAGCACTTCAGAAACTGACTGATAGTCCTCTGGTATAGAAGCGCTAGAGAGCTTGGTCTTCTGGGCTTTAAGGGGCTTTGATTCATAGGAAAGTCATATGAAGAGATGATGCAAATTCCTTATAAACTGCCCTCCAACTTTTTATCAAAATCAATGTCAAGTCTTGAACGGTAACATTTAGATGAAGTTTTACACAGATGGACGTGTCATTTTGTCGCTATTAAGAACTGTACAGTAAAGTTGTAATCTGACAGATAGGAGCTGAGTTTCTTCTACATTATGCTTTCCATTTGGATAATATTATGACTCACTGCTCTGATAGTTAATCCTTCAGTTGAACTCCCTGTGACCTCTGTGGCTCTCTGTTTCCTCAGGTCCATGGGGCCGGTGTATGGGCAGCGAGTGTGGCCCAGGGGGCAGCCAGAGCCGGGCCGTGTGGTGCGCCCACTCTGAAGGCTGGACCACCCTTCACACCAACTGTGACCAGGCAGAGCGCCCGGAGAACCAGCAGACCTGCTTCCACGTGTGTGACTGGCACAAAGACCTGTATGACTGGCAGCTGGGTGCCTGGAACCAGTGTGTGCCCGTGTCCATGCGAAGCACTGGGGCGCTCCAGCGGCCAGCCGTATGTACCCGCGGCGAGGAGGGCATCCAGACACGCGAGGTGGGCTGCGTCCAGAAAGCAGATGGCGTGCCTGCGGAGGATGCAGCGATTTGTGAATATTTTGAGCCCAAGCCCAGGCTGGAGCAGGCCTGTCTGATCCCATGCCCGCGGGACTGTGTGGTCTCCCAGTTCACCCCATGGACTTCCTGTTCGAAAACGTGCGGCATGGGTCTTCAGAATCGTGTCCGTTTTGTCCTGGCGCCGCCTCTGTTCGGGGGCTCAGCCTGCCCTAACCTGACAGAGTTCCAGACATGTCAGCCAGGTCCCTGCGTGGGCCCAGAGAGCCTCTATAGTCTGAGGGTGGGGTCCTGGGGTCCCTGCTCTGTACCCCTCCCTCGCACGGCCAGGCAGGCTCCCACCTTTACTCACGGTAAAGATGTGGCTCTCCCTCGCCGGCTTCGCAAGGGCAGAGAGGGTAAAGAGGGTAAAGAGGGCAGCGAGGTGCCCACCCCACGTCAGCCTCGACTGAGCAAAGAAGAAAGGATGAAAAGAAAGGAGGAAAGAAAGGAGGGGAGAAAAGGAAGACAGGCAGCCAAAGAAGGACGCAGGAAGAACAAGGAAAGAGTCAAGGAGAGGGTGAGGGAGCGAGTGAGGGCGAAGGGGAGGGTGAAAGACCCAGAGACCAAAGAGCTGATAAAAAATAAGAGGAACAGGAACAGACAGAACCGACAGGGAGGGAAGTTCTGGGACCTGCAGGTTGGATACCAGACCCGGGAGGTGACCTGTGTTCACAGGAGCGGAAACACTGACGCACTAAGGTCGGTCTCACTTATAGTTTATAGTCTTACTGTATGCATCACAGCTACCTCATGATGACTGTCTCATCCATTTCTCACCAGTGTCTCTGATATCATTTTCTATGTTCCATTGTTTCCCCATTACATAGAGGTGATGTAGGGATGCATCTCTCTGTGTGCTATAGAAAGACATTATTACTGGCAGCACACGATTCACAGTCAGCTCTGAAAGAATTACAAGAGCCTAAAGTGTTCTGTGTTCTGCAGTACTAACGGTCACACACCATGAAGTCATCATCACCCACATGGCTTTGTTAATGTATAAGAGAGAGAGAGCGAGATTGGAATCTATGCCTTCTGGAATAGATATGGCAATAGTGTTTTGTCATAGAATATTACATACGGTTTTGGTTTTAGTAGGTCTTCTTCTTGTTCTTCGTACCTCATGTATTCTCTCATTAGTTTATTCATAGTACCCTCAAATAATTTCTTTATGCTGGAACCACTTTAAAGTATTGGCAAAAATGCTGCCTTTGGATGTTTTTTTGTAGCTCACATTAATCCACAATAGTCCTGTAGTTTATTAACATTCATCTAACGGCTTGTTTACTTTGCGTTTCAAATATTTTGGGCCAGTTTTTTGCAACCTCTTTTCCTAAAAATAGAAAAGTAGAAAGTAGAGCTGTGTTTTTTGGTTTTTCTCTGAAGTGAGGGTTCAGTCAATGGAGTCTGCAGTGTTTATGTTTTGTATCGTATTTTCACTGACATCTATTCTTTGTTTAACCAAAGAACCTGTCGTCTTTCAAAGAAGCAATTGGAGTTTTCTACAGCGTGAAGTTAGTTTCAAAGCTTCAGATTTACCATAACCTCCAAGTGAAAGCATTGTGATATTCAGCGATTAATATATTAATATAGTAAGTATTAATAAAGAGAGACAAGGATAAACAGCATTCTTGTTTCTGCGCCTCAAGAGAGCGTAATATTCCAAGAAAACCAACATTTATTCAGTGAGATCAACTATGAGAGTTGAATCGATGATGAGTCGAAGTGTCATGGCTTCCTTCCATTCTGCTGTATTCAACCGTGTCCCTGGGATCCAACAGACGATGAGAGGCCTCAACCATAACATCTATGAAATGGTCAGAGGATCAAAGCGCTGTCCCCGAGATCCAACAGACGATGAGAGGCCTCAACCATAACATCTATGAAATGGTCAGAGGATCAAAGCGCTGTCCCCGAGATCCAACAGACGATGAGAGGCCTCAACCATAACATCTATGAAATGGTCAGAGGATCAAAGCGCTGTCCCTTTCCGTACCATCATCCTGCGTAACGTCCATTTCTATGGGCGGCCATCTAACTACATCAACATACTGTAGCACGGTCTTTCATTCATATTACAGAATTAGCTGGGTGGTGGTGGTCGAGACGTGTTTTATTGAATGGTCTCCATTCCACTCTATTCATGTGCACATGCTTTCGAAAAGGCATTGTTTCTCTTTGCTGAGATGTGAAATGCATGTACGTCCCCATTCTGTCTCTGAGGTAACGGGGTGGCTGTTATGGTGACCACTTAACACCGAATAGATCTGTCCCACTTTCTTAAAGGGATATGAATGCTTTAGCACATCTTGAAAGAAAAGGAAAATGGGCGTCCATAGGGAGATGGTCAGAGAAAATCAGAAATGATTGAAATGATGGGATAACAACTTGTATTATATTCCCGCATCTTTAAGTAGAATATATATTATATCTCTATGATCGAGGTCTATTCTAGGATTAATGTTGAGACATTTCTCCTTTATAATGAGGAGTAATGTTGAGCTATTTTAGTTTTTTTAGAGGCTACTCATAGCATCTACCACAGATGTCGAAATGAAACCCCAAAGAGGCTTATCTGATCTGATACTGGCCATCTACCAACCACATTGTTGGCTAGAGGCCAAGGATCAAGTGTGTTTACTGTTATAGAAGCTCTGAAATATATCTGGTGGGAATGTTTTCCATCTCACTTCATTTAACATTGGTTATTATTTATTATGATGTTAATCTGTATGTAAACTAAGGAAATATATCATTGTATATTTGGGTCCTATTTCAGCTTTACATTGCTTTGGGTGAGAGTACCTGCTAAATGACTACAATGCTAAATGAATATGTAGGTTTGTAGAAAAGGTACTTTGCAAATTCAGAATCAGTTCAAGGGGTTTGAAGCTGTGGTGTTCCTGAATTGGATTTTACAAACAAGTTTGGCCTTATTAGGACACCTTGCCTCATTCCTTTGACCAAACACCTTCGCTGATTTCTTTGAACCTAATTAATGAACGCCTTGTCTCTTCTCTCCAGCCTGTGTTCTCGGGAGTCCCTACCAGTGACCTACCAGGCCTGCGTCCTGGCCAAGGACTGTGAGGTGAGCGACTGGACCGACTGGTCGCCTTGCTCCAAGGACTGCTACGAGCTCAACGGGCCCACGGGTGAGCGCACACGCACACGCCGGGTACACCAGTTCCCCGTGGGAGAAGGGGAGGAGTGCCCCGAACTGGAGGAGAAGGAACCCTGCACCCCTCAGGGAGAAGGGGGACCCCCCTGTATTGCGTAAGTACTCTATCACCCAACGTTTGAAAAATATGTGTGATTTCAATGTCTTATATGGATGTCTACGTTTTTTTACGAACAGTATATGAATTGTGTAGTTTGTATACTCACATTGTAAAAATGTAGATGGTCAATTGAACTGCACTTCTACTCTGCAGGCTGGCTGACAATTACAGTTACTCACGTTCTAAAGTGTACTATGGGTAAGCTGCCTGTCTGCATCCCTAAATAGCTTTGCTGACAAAAAAAACACTTAATGCATCAGACACTCAGCCAGACAGGCCTGGTCTGTCTCTAACACTAAATGCATATGTGCATACAGGAAATGGTTCGTTTCTGTGTGTTAAGTGATTAAGGCCATGCGGCCGGGACGTTGGCTGGTTGCTGTAATGACTGTGTAGCTAACCATCTAACACAACAGTAGTAGTAGGACTAAGAGCACTGGGGAGTTATCAGTAGGGGGAGGAGCCACAATAACAACCCCACTACTATTGGTCTGTGGGTTGTTTGGTGTCTGCTGGCTTATTATCCACAGCCTGAGTGGTGTCATTCATCTGATGACTGTTATTTATTTAATCCACTAACTATGTTTAATCGTTACCCCATTAAATGAATCATGATAATAATCATTAGATATTTGGGGGAACACGGGAAGAGGTTGTTTAAAGAGTTACCATCTCCCGAATTAAGCTCTGTAAGGTATACAGTGGGGAGAACAAGTATTTGATACACTGCCGATTTTGCAGGTTTTCCTACTCTACAAAGCATGTAGAGGTATGTCATTTTTATCATAGGAACACTACAACTGTGAGAAAAATCCAGAAAATCACATTTTATGATTTTTAAGTAATTAATTTGCATTTTATTGCATGACATAAGTATTTGATACATTAAAAAAGCAGAACTTAATATTTGGTACAGAAACCATTGTTTGCAATTACAGAGATCATACGTTTCCTGTAGTTCTTGACCAGGTTTGCACACACTGCAGCAGGGATTTTGGCCCACTCCTCCATACAGACCTTCTTCGGTTCCTTCAGGTTTCGGAGCTGTCACTGGGCAATACGGACTTTCAGCTCCCTCCAAAGATGTTCTATTGGGTTCAGGTCTGGAGACTGGCTAGACCACTCCAGGACCTTGAGATGCTTCTTACGGAGCCACTCCTTAGTTGCCCTGGCTGCGTGTTTCGGGTCGTTGTCATGCTGGAAGACCCAGCCACGACCCATCTTCAATGCTCTTACTGAGGGAAGGAGGTTGTTGGCCAAGATCTCGCGATACATGGCCCCATCCATCCTCCCCTCAATACAGTGCAGTCGTCCTGTCCCCTTTGCAGAAAAGCATCCCCAAAGAATGATGTTTCCACCTCCATGCTTCACGGTTGGGATGGTGTTCTTGGGGTTGTACTCATCCTTTTTCTTCCTCCAAACATGGCGAGTGGAGATTAGACCAAAATGCTCTATTTTTGTCTCATCAGACCACATGACCTTCTCCCATTCTTCCTCTGGATCATCCAGATGGTCACTGGCAAACTTCAGACGGGCCTGGACATGCGCTGGCTTGAGCAGGGGGACCTTGCGTGCGCTGCAGGAGTTTAATCCATGACGGCGTAGTGTGTTACCAATGGTTTTCTTTGAGACTGTGGTCCCAGCTTTCTTTAGGTCATTGACCAGGTCCTGCCGTGTAGTTCTGGGCTGATCCCTCACCTTCCTCGTGATCATTGATGCCCCACGAGGTGAGATCTTGCATGGAGCCCCAGACCGAGGGTGATTGACCGTCATCTTGAACTTCTTCCATTTTCTAATAAATGTTCCAACAGTTGTTGCCTTCTCACCAAGCTGCTTGCCTATTGTCCTGTAGCCCATCCCAGCCTTGTGCAGGTCTACAATTGTATCCCCAATGTCCTTACACAGCTCTCTGGTCTTGGGCATTGTGGAGAGGTTGGAGTCTGTTTGATTGAGTGTGTGGATAGGTGTCTTTTATACAGGTAACGAGTTCAAACAGGTGCAGTTATTACATGTAATGCGTGGAGAACAGGAGGGCTTCTTAAAGAAAAACTAACAGGTCTGTTAGAGAGCCGGAATTCTCACTGGTTGGTAGGTGATCAAATACTTATGTCATGCAATAAAATGCAAATTAACTACTTAAAAATCATACAATGTGATTTTCTCTGGATTTTTGGATTTTAGACTCCGTCTCTCACAGTTGAAGTGTACCTATGATAAAAATTACAGACCTCTACTTGCTTTGTAAGTAGGAAAACCTGCAAAATTGGCAGTGTATCAAATACTTGTTCTCCCTACTGTATATCTATTACATCGATAAACAGTCATCTTATTAATCATTACCTCTTAGCATCATCATTCTGACCAGTCGTAACCTCATGCATCTGCAAAATCCCCAGCCGTACTCATGATTCAGTACTACACAAATTGTTTTCATTATTTATTTACTAGCTAACTAAATAATAACAGGAGAACATACACACTTAATACATGAGACAAAGATCCCTAGCGGAATTTTACAATATGGCTTTTACACAACGACATGGAGGGAGAGAGAAAAATACACTTTCGTCAACTAATTTCAGAACTATTCTCACGTTAATCGTATAGTTTGCACACGAACCGCCGACCGTTTGGAATAAGGAATCATTCATGTATTTACGTGTTCGTGCCTTTGTTCGTCGTGTAGTCCTGAACAGAACTACAGATTTCACTCTGTGCCATTCACTCCCGAAGCTGCTTATTTGAAGATGAGCTAGCTGTGCTGATGCTTCCAGTGGGGTGATGAGAATAGTGTACTACGGTGATTTGACAAGAGTAGTATGTTGGATTGAAGAGTTTGAGATATTTGACTCAGAAACTTGACAGATAAAAGGGAAAAACTTTCAAAGTTACAGTGTTTCATCCATACTGTTTTAAATGACATCACAAAATGAAAAGCATTATTACATATGTTTTCCATAGCTCCCCACTGACCATTCCCCACATTCTTATGTTAGAAATATTGATCCATTATCCACTTTTGACCATCTTAGCGTTTAAGAGGCAAAACTGTCTGTGAAACAAAGCCATTCCTTTGGTTAATACTAAAGTGGGAGAAAGAGCCCCCCTTCTCCTGTAATTTCCAACAGGGTGTGAAGTGTCAAACCGTCCCAGTTACCTCGTCTGTGGGTGAGAGAAGGTCGGGTTAATTTTTTTTATTTGACCTGTATTTAACTAGGCAAGTCAGTTAAGAACAAATGTTTATTTACAATGACTGTAGTGACAGTCACGGCAGTGGGTACAAACCACAGCCCGAAGGGGGAGAACGGAGGGGGGAGGGAGAGGCTCGTTGTGTGGGTCGACGGTGTGGTGTGATGAGAGGGTGGGGGGACAGTGTGGTGCTGATGAGAGGGTGGGGTCGACGGTTTGAGGGGGCATGTGGAAAGAGATGGAGAGAGATTGGAGAAATGGGAAAGAGGGAAATGGGGATGTGATTGTAGTGTGTTAGTAGTAGTGTGTTAGTAGTAGTGTGTTAGTTGACGCGGTGATGGGGGCATATTTTTATTTATTTCACCT
Organism: Oncorhynchus nerka; assembly: GCF_034236695.1. NCBI lineage: Eukaryota > Metazoa > Chordata > Actinopteri > Salmoniformes > Salmonidae > Oncorhynchus > Oncorhynchus nerka. The sequence continues at coordinate 28,125,111 of NC_088402.1, forward strand.
TTATTTAACCAGGTAGGCAAGTTGAGAACAAGTTCTCATTTACAATTGCGTCCTGGCCAAGATAAAGCAAAGCAGTTCGACACATACAACAACACAGAGTTACACATGGAGTAAAACAAACATACAGTCAATAATACAGTAGAAAAATAAGTCTATATACAATGTGAGCAAATGAGGTGAGATAAGGGAGGTAAAGGCAAAAAAGGCCATGGTGGCAAAGTAAATACAGTATAGCAAGTAAAAGGTCCGGACAGCAGACCCTCCGATTTGACACACTGAATTCTATCAGATAAGTAGTTGGTGAACCAGGCGAGGCAATCATTTGAGAAACCAAATGATTGCCTCGCCTGGTTCACCAACTACTTATCTGATAGAGTTCAGTGTGTCAAATCGGAGGGTCTGCTGTCCGGACTTCTGGCAGTCTCTATGGGGGTGCCACAGGGTTCAATTCTTGGACAGACTCTCTTCTCTGTATACATCAATGATGTCTCTCTTGCTGCCGGTGAGTCTCTGATCCACCTCTACGCAGACGACACCATTCTGTATACTTCTGGCCCTTCTTTGGACACTGTGTTAACAACCCTCCAGACGAGCTTCAATGCCATACAACTCTCCTTCCGTGGCCTCCAATTGCTCTTAAATATAAGTAAAACTAAATTCATGCTCTTCAACCGATCGCTGCCTGCACCTACCCGCCTGTCCAACATCACTACTCTGGACGGCTCTAACTTAGAATACGTGGACAACTACAAATACCTAGGTGTCTGGTTAGACTGTAAACTCTCCTTCCAGACCCACATCAAACAACTCCAATCCAAAGTTAAATCTAGAATTGCCTTCCTATTTTGCAACAAAGCATCCTTCACTCATGCTGCAAAACATACCCTTATAAAACTGACCATCCTACCAATCCTCGATTTCGGCGATGTCATTTACAAAATAGCCTCCAATACCCTACTCAACAAATTGGATGCAGTCTATCACAGCGCCATCCGTTTTGTCAACAAAGCCCCATATACTACCCACCATTGCGACCTGTACGCTCTCGTTGGCTGGCCCTCGCTTCATACTCGTCGCCAAACCCACTGGCTCCAGGTCATCTACAAGACCCTGCTAGGTAAAGTCCCCTCTTATCTCAGCTCGCTGATCACCATAGCATCACCCACCTGTAGCACCGCCTCTCCTTCCAGTTCTCTGCTGCCAATGACTGGAACGAACTACAAAAATCTCTGAAACTGGAAAAACTCCCTCACTAGCTTTAAGCACCATCTGTCAGAGCAGCTCACAGATTACTGCACCTGTACATAGCCCATCTATAATTTAGCCCAAACAACTACCTCTTTCCCTACTGTATTTATTTAATTTATTTATTTATTTTGCTCCTTTGCACCCCATTATTTTTATTTCTACTTTGCACATTCTTCTACTGCAAATCTATCATTCCAGTGTTTTACTTGCTATTTTGTATTTACTTTGACACCATGGCCTTTTTTGCCTTTACCTCCCTTATCTCACCTCATTTGCTCACATCGTATATAGACGTGTTTATACTGTATTATTGACTGTATGTTTGTTTTACTCCATGTGTAACTCGGTGTCATTGTATGTGTCGAACTGCTTTGCTTTATCTTGGCCAGGTCGCAGTTGTAAATGAGAACTTGTTCTCAACTTGCCTACCTGGTTAAATAAAGGTGACAAAAAATAAAACATTTGAATAAATTAAAAACCACTGGAATGGTTGATTTGCAGTGGAAGAATGTGCAAAGTAGAAATATAAATAATGGGGTGCAAAGGAGCAAAATAAATAAATAAATAAATAAATAATATAAAATAAATACAGTAGGGAAAGAGGTAGTTGTTTGCGCTAAATTATAGGTGGGCTATATACAGGTGCAGTAATCTGTGAGCTGCTCTGACAGCTGGTGCTTAAAGCTAGTGAGGGAGATAAGTGTTTCCAGTTTCAGAGAATTAGCTGGGTGGTGGTGGTCAAGATGTGTTTTATTGAATGGTCTCCATTCCACTATATAGGGAGAGATAGAGAGATTGGGGGAGGCGGTAAGGGGGAGATGGGTTTGGCTCAGTGTATGGGTCGATGGTGCCATACAAGAGGGGAACATATAGGGAGAGAGAGAAAGATGCAAGGGAGGTAGTAAAGGAGAGATGGGTTTGGCTCAGTGTGTGGGGCGATGGTGCCATACAAGAGGGGAACATATAAGGAGAGATGAAGAGGAAAGAAGCGGCCCAGCGTTTGGCTTGTTGCCAGTGATGGAGGAAATGATTAATGGAGTGTGTCTGGGAAAGAGTCAGTTGGTCCGTGCAGTGTCTTATCTGATCCCCCCTCCGCACACACACACACACACACACACACACACACACACACACACACACACACACACACACACACACACACACACACACACACACACACACACACACACACACACACACACAGATGGGCGTGTTGACACACCATCACTTTCACACCAAGCAGGCAGTCCTGAGCTGTGATGGCATGTGTGTCCCTTAAATTACCCCCAACCTGTACAACGCAATGTGGAACTATACTCCCCTGGTGTGGAGAGGAAGGTATTTCCTCCATTTCCGCTACAAGACCATGGTGCTTGCCTACGGAGCTGTGAGGGGAACGGCACCTCAGTACCTCCAGGCTCTGATCAGGCCCTACACCCAAACAAGGGCACTGCGTTCATCCACCTCTGGCCTGCTCGCCTCCCTACCACTGAGGAAGTACAGTTCCCGCTCAGCCCAGTCAAAACTGTTCGCTGCTCTGGCCCCCCAATGGTGGAACAAACTCCCTCACGACGCCAGGACAGCGGAGACAATCACCACCTTCCGGAGACACCTGAAACCCCACCTCTTTAAGGAATACCTAGGATAGGATAAAGTAATCCTTCTCACCCCCCCTTAAAAGATTTAGATGCACTATTGTAAAGTGGCTGCTCCACTGGATGTCATAAGGTGAATGCACCAATTTGTAAGTCGCTCTGGATAAGAGCGTCTGCTAAATGACTTAAATGTAAATGTAAATGTAGACCTCTAGTCTGTTTGAGTGTTTTGACCTGCAGTTGCTAACAAGCTAATTCTGCGTGACAAAAAGTATTACAGTGGGTTGAAAACTAAAGTATTACAGTGGGTTGAAAACTAAAGTATTACAGTGGGTTGAAAACTAAAGTATTACAGTACGAACTAAATTATTACAGTGGGTTTAAAAAGAAATTGTTACAGAGGGTTGAAAACTAAATTATTACAGTGGGTTGAAAACTAAATTGGTACAGTGGGTTGAAAACTAAATTGGTACAGTGGGTTGAAAACTAAATTGGTACAGTGGGTTGAAAACTAAATTATTACAGTGGGTTGAAAACTAAATTATTACAGTGGGTTGAAAACTAAATTATTACAGTGGGTTGAAAACTAAATTGGTACAGTGGGTTGAAAACTAAATTGGTACAGTGGGTTGAAAACTAAATTGGTACAGTGGGTTGAAAACTAAATTGGTACAGTGGGTTGAAAACTAAATTATTACAGTGGGTTGAAAACTAAATTATTACAGTGGGTTGAAAACTAAATTGGTACAGTGGGTTGAAAACTAAATTGGTACAGTGGGTTGAAAACTAAATTATTACAGTAGTACATGAGGACATCTGTCAGTCCATATTTTGTGTAAAACTCTATACAGTAAAGTTAGCATGCAGATCAGGACATAGCTTGGTATAGGTTTGTGGGCAAAATTAGCAATTTCTTGTCCCTGATAGTGAGGAGAGGAATAAATCAATGTTGTTGGACCAATGCTCCCTTTCCACCATTTGAAGAAGACCAAGATGAGAGCGAGATGAAGAGGTGTGAACGTTGAGGCAGGAGGTCCAGTAACAGTCAGTATTATTGAAGGATTCTTCTTTCAGAGTGATCCCATCTGTGTTAGTCCCAGAACCCCAGGCCTAGCTATGGACCATACCTCCCAGGTGCCTCGTTGTCCCACAGCCTCGTCATACTCTGTTGAAGAGAAAAGGCCTTTATAACAAAGCCATAATAACATTTGCCATGGTTGCAGTTGAGCAGAGGCGTTTTAAGGATTTCCACGTTTTTTGGGGGGTTTAAAAAATGCATTTCATGCAATTCTACCTGCTTTACATGATAGAATACATTAGCGTCTTTTTTAATCCCACACAAATTGCCAACATGGGAAGCAACTTTGACACTGACAAGTTGAATTCAAACAACAGCCCAGGCCAATGAAGCGACACTTAGATTGTGCAATATTAGGAGGAAATATATATAGAAGTGTGTATATGTACAGTTGAAGTCAGAAGATTACATACACTAAGGATGGAGTCATTAAAACATGTTTTTCAACCACTCCACAAATGTCATGTTAACAAACTATGGTTTTGGTAAGTCGGTTAGGACATCAACTTTGTGCATGACACAAGTCATTTTTCCAACAATTGTTTACAGACAGATTATTTCACTGTATCACAAGTCCAGTGGGTCAGAAGTTTACATACACTAAATTGACTGTACCTTTATACAGCATGGAAAATTCCAGAAAATTATGTCATGGCTTTAGAAGCTTCTGACATCAAGTCAATTGGAGGTGTACCTGTGGATGTATTTCAAGGCCTACCTTCAAACTCAGTGCCTCTTTGCTTGACATCATGGGAAAATCAAAAGAAATCAGCCAAGACCTCAGAAAAAAATTGGTAGACCTCCACAAGTCTGGTTCATCCTTGGGAGCAATTTCCAAATGCCTGAACGTACCACGTTCATCTGTACAAACAAGAGTACGCAAGTATAAACAGCATGGGACCACGCAGGAAGGACACGCGTTCTGTCTCCTAGAGGTGAACGTACTTGGTTCAAAAAGTGCAAATCAATCCCAGAACAACAGCAAAGGACCTTGTGAATATGGTGCAGGAAACAGGTACAAAAGTATCTATATCCACAGTAAAACGAGTCCTATATCAACATAACCTGAAAGGCCGCTCAGCAAGGAGGAAGCCACTGCTCCAAAACCGCCATTAAAAAGCCAGACCATCATAACGATGGTCATTATGGCCAAACAGTTCTATTTTTGTTTCATCAGACCAGAGGATATTTCTCCAAAAAGTCTGATCTTTGTCCCCATGTGCAGTTGCAAACTGTAGTCTGGCTTTTTAATGGCGGTTTTGGAGCAGTGGCTTCCTCCTTGCTGAGCGGCCTTTCAGGTTATGTTTGGAGGAAAAAGGGGGAGGCTTGCAAGCCGAAGAACACCATCCCAACCGTGAAGCACGGGGGTGGCAGCATCATGTTGTGTGGGTGCTTTGCTGCAGGAGGGACTAGTTGGTTACAAAGTATATGTTATGGTGTGTGGTGCATTTTCCTGGCATGGTTTAGGTCCACTAGTAGAATCTATGCGAAGGCGCATTGAAGCTGTTATGGTAGCTTGTGGTGGCCTGACACCCTTTTAAGAAACTTTACTTTGGTGTTTCCTTTATTTTGCCAGTTACCTGTGTGCTTGTGATAAAACTTAATCCACAGTTATTTGTTAGAAACTATTGAACCTCTGTGGCTAAATTATGCTCTCTGTTATATTTCTAACATTGAGAACAGGCTCCTGTGGTTGGATTTATTTTGCCTCTTGGGCCCCCTACAGCCTTGGGCCCCCTACACGCTGACTCACACAATAGACCAGTCATATTTGTTTAATTAGGCAGTTTATTTTGAATTAATCAGTTACCTAATCAAGGCAGAGCCTCCGAGTTACCCATGTGGGCCCCCTACCTCCTCTCCTCTCCCCATCTGATGATTAGCAAATCAGCAGCAGGCTGTCTGCACTCATAGAGATCGGGCATGTGAGTCCTCTTGTGGTTGGCGGTTGCAGTAATAAAAATACAAAATATATACTACATATAATATATCTTGTATATATAATATATACTGTATATATTTCAATTTTTAGTTATTTATTTATATATATTTTCTTGCTGCCTGTTGGGCCCCTCGTGGGCCTGGGCCAAGGAGCTTCAGCCCCAGTAAGCCCCTGCATTAAACCGGCCCTGGAGGGACCCCATTCATGAATATGGAGCCCTTTCATTGGTGGTGACCTCAAATAAATGCCATTAACGCCACAGACATCGAGGCAGGGCAGCCATTTTGTGACCCCAGGTGGATTTGAACTGAAACGCAATACCTAACATTCTTACTGAAGCACAATATGGCAGCCAGAAGGGAGGTGTACTGCCACGGACTAGAGCTAGGCTAGCTTTCTAGTATAGAGGCTCGTGAGAGAGGGTCAATTCTTAACAAAATAGCGTTTATGGACTATAAGGTAACAACATAAATGATCTCTTCAAGAATCAAACTTAAATGTTCATCAAATAAAACTTGCAAACAGAGCTCCCTCAGTCCTCTCCTCTGTGGTGAGGGATACCAGTTGTTGATATATGTCGTAGCTGATTGAGTAGCCGGTCACACCCTTAACGAGCCCATTGAAGTCAGCTGTGGCTGTGTTCATTTTCAGTTCCAGGCTGACTACATGGCTTGTGGTGCTGGTGAGGGTGTGGACTTTTAGTGGCTGCCCCTCACTACGCCACACACACGAAGGCACCTTTCAAGTTCCCTTGAAGCAGATCCCAGAGCTATCTATGAATTCAGCGCTGAGCGCTAATCTGAGTTAATAGATTGCCCTTTGCGGTATGATCTCTTTCAGTTTAATGCTGCTGAATCCTTCCACTGAGGTTCACTTGGGGGACATTCAAAATGAATTCTGGATTGTGAGGCGAATTGTGAATATATGTTGAAGGTCAACTGCACAGACAACTTCTTTAAAAGAGACTTTCTAGTGGATGCACATTGCGTAACGTCAATTGATCACACTCAAATGCATGCTAATGTTGTTTACGTCCCGAAAAGCCATTCTGCCAACCTCTCGCTGCAATTTGGCTGAAAATAACCATAATGAAGAATGCAAATAGGGTTTAGTTCCAAATTAGTGCACTACCCATAGGGCTCTGGTAAAAAAGTAGGGCGCTTTAAAGGGAATATGGTGCCATTTGGAATGAGTTTTAGCTTGTGCTGCATCATGATTTATTCATTGTAGAGAATTGGAGTAATTCAACGTTTATTGCAATGTTTTGTACTCTAGATGTAATCTAACAGGCATTTGTACTTGTACGACCGCAGGCTAACTCCCTTGTGGTAGGCTAAATGCTTTTTAAGAAAGAAATAGAGCACAATAAGATGTGAAAGAGAAGATGAACTTAGGCTACATTTACAAACAAAACACCTTCAACAGCGTTCAAACCAATTCAACCCCAAAAAATGTCCATTAATTATAATCCACATAATAATTCACATTTCCTGTTGCTGCAGGATTATTTTCCTACTGTAGCAGACTGGCTCAAATTAAGAGCCTACATCTGTACATAATGCATTTGATACAGTCAATCAAAGATGCTATCAAACTAAATTATGCTGTGACCTTGTAGGACACAATATGGAGGGTACTTCATTCACAACAGGAATACAAGACTGCTAATATTCATGCAGCTGTACACTTTCTCTACTAGCCACTCATACTCACTTACCATATCTCCCTCAGTCATCTTCCTTTATGAGGACCACAATGGGAATGGTGGCATCAGAAATGGCACTCCAATTCCTATATGTAGTTGCACTGCTTTTATTTGTTGACACTTAGGGAAGTAGTGCAGTAGGGAACAGTTTGCATTTGGGATGCAAACTATGCCTAGAGTGAATCAATCAAATGTATTTATAAAGCCCTTTTCATATCAACAGAAACCCAGCCTATAACCCCAAAAAGCAAGCAATGCAGATGAGAAAGCACAGGAACCTAGGAAGAAACGTAGAGAGGAACCAGGCTCTGAGGGGTGGCCAGTCCTCTTCTGACTGTGCCGGGTGGAGATTATAAGAGTACATGGCCATTAAGGCCGGATCGTTTTTCAAGGTGTTCAAACGTTCATAGATGACCAGCAGGGTCAAATCATAATCACGGTGATTGTAGAGGGTGCACAAGGAGTAAATGTCAGCCCAGCATTCAGAGGTTTAAACAGCAGGTGCGGTAGAGAGAGAGAGATTACACAGATCCACAAAAAATTAAAAAACAAACCCAATTTTGATTAACTCTGTTGGGTGAAATACCACAGTGTGCCATCACAGCAGCAAGATTTGTGACCTGTTGCCACAAGAAAAGGGCAGCCAGTGAAGAACAAACACCATTGTAAATACCACCCATATTTATGTTTATTTATTTTCCCTTTTGTACTTTAACTATGTGCACATAATATGACATTTGAAAAGTCTTTATTCTTTTGGAATTTTTGTGAGTGTAAAGTTTACTGTTAATTTTTTATTGTTTATTTCACTTTCGTTTATTATCTACTTCACTTGCTTTGGAAATGTTAACATATGTTTCCCATATGGGGGGGGGGGGGGGGACACCTAATGAAGAGATGAGTCTTCAGTAAAGACTTGAAGGTCGAGACCGATTCTGGGCCCATCACATGGATAGGTAGACCATTACATAAAAATGGAGCTCTATAGGAGAAAGCCCTGCCTCCAGATGTTTGCTTAGACATTCTAGGGACAATAAAGCGGCCTTGGTCTTGGTCTTGTAAGCGTAGTGTATGTGTAGGCAGTGGTGTAAAAATGAGTAGTATTTGGGGTATCTGTACTTTACTTCACTGTGTATATTTTTTACAACATTTACTTCACTTCATTCCTAAAGAAAATGATGTAATTCTTTCTTCATACGTTTTCCCTGGCACCCAAAAGTACTTGTAACATTTTGATTGCTTAGCAGGACAGGAAAAGGGTTGTATTCACACACATCAAGAGAACATCCCTGGTCATCCCTACTGCCTTTTATCTGGCAGACTCACTAAAGTCTAGGACCAAATCGGAGAGATGGGTAGGAGCAAGTACATGTAACTCTTTGTAGGTTAGCAGTAAAACCTTGAAATCAGCCTTAGCCTTAACAGTAAGCCAGTGTAGGGAGGCTAGCACTGGACTAATATGATCAAATGTTTTGGTTCTAGTCAATATTCTAGCAGCCGTATTTAGCACTAACTGAAGTTTATTTAGTGCTTTATCCAGGTAGCCGGAGAGTGCTTTCAGATAGTTTTAATACCCATTGACATATTTTTTGTCCATCCATCTACACACAATACCTCGTAATGAAAACATGTTTTTAGAAATGTTGGTACATTAATTGAAAATTCTATACATAAATATCACATTTACATAAGTATTCACACCCCTGAGTCATGCATGCTAGAATCACCATTTGCAGCGAATACAGTTGTGAGTCTTTCTGGGTAAGTCTTTAAGAGATTTCCAAACCTAGATTGCGCAACATTTGCCTATTTTTTTTCTAAATTCTTCAAGCTTTGTCAAATTCGATGTTGATCATTGCCCCGCAACCGTTTTCAAGTCTTGCCATAGATTTTCAAGTAGATTTAAGTCAAAACTGTAACTCGGCCACATAGGAACATTCACTGACTTCTTGGTAAGAAACTCCAGTGTAGATTTGGCCTTGTGTTTTAGGTTATTGTCTTGTTGAAAGGGAAAGTATTCCTGTAGGAACTTGCCTGTGCTGAGCTCCATTCTGTTTCTTTTTTATCTTGAAAAACTCCCCAGTCCTTAATGGTTACAAGCATACCCAAAACATGATGCAGCCACCACTGTGCTTGAAATATGGAACGTGGTACTCAGTAATGAGATGTATTGGATTTGCCCCAAACATAACTATTTGTATTCAGGACAAAAAGTGAATTGCTTTCCCACATTTTTGCACTATTACTTTAGTGCCTTGTTGCAAACAGGATGCGTCTGAATATTTTTGTGCTGTACAGGCTTCCTTCTTTTCACTCTGTCAATTAGGTTAGTATTGTGGAGTAACTACAATGTTGTTGATCCACTGTTTTAAAGTCACCATTCGCCTCATGGTGAAATCCCTGAGCGGATTCCTTCCTCTCCGGCAACTGAGTTAGAAAGGACGCCTGTATCTTTGTAGTGATTGGATGTATTGATACACCATCCAAAGTATCATTGATTACTTCACCATGCTCAAAGGGATATTCAATGTCTGCTTTTTACCCATCTACCAATAGGTGCCCTTCTTCGCAAAGCATTGGAAAACCTCGATGGGTTTTGTGGTTGAATCTGTGTTACAGATTAATTGTATGTGTGGGCAAAGATACAGTAAGAGGTAGTCATTTAAAAATCATGTTATACACTATTATTGCACACAGAGTGAGTCAATGCAATTTATTATGTGACTTGTTAAGACACCTATCCCCTAAAATCAAACTTTTACTCCTGAACTTATTTAGGTTTGCCATAACAAAAGGGTTGAATACTTATTGACTCAAGATATTTCAGCTTTTCATGTTTTATTACGTTGTAAAATGCTCTAAAAGCATCATTCCACTTTGACATTATGAGGTATTGAGTGAACAAAAATCTAAATGTAATCCATTTTAAATTCAGGCTGTAACACAACAAGATGTGGAAAAAGTAAATGGGTGTGAATACTTTTGGTAGGCACTGTAATTGTGGCATCCTTGATGATGTAATTAATGTATATATTCTTTCCAAACTACGTTATGTAAAAAAATGAAAATGGATTCAAATCATTCTCCTTTGCAGGTACAACTGGAAGACAACGGAGTGGACCGAGTGCAGGGTGGATATGTTGCTAAGCCAACAGGACCGTCGTCGTGGTAACCTAACTGGGCTGTGCGGGGGCGGAGTTCAGAACCATGAGGTGTACTGTGTCCAGGCAAACAGCGCCGACCCTGCCTCAAGCTCTCTCAATAGCAAAGAAGGTAACCTGACCAGCAGGCAACTGTCCTTTATCCCCAATGTGTAATCTTTCTCCCATTCTGATAACTCATGCCCTTCTCCCATACTAGGTCATCTCTCTCACCAGTTGTGTGTCTATAGAAAGCCCATATCCATTGTGTCCCCTTTTTTCCCTCCCATACGGATGCCTTGTCCCATTGTACAGATCTCTTCCACCTCTTGCACTGGAGACTGAGCACTTTTGCTAAGGCCGCACTCATGCCCCTTACGCAATAGTAAGAAATTCAATGGGATTCCCTTGCCAGCCAAAATTCATGCACTAACGGTGCAGAAGCGTAGACTAGGAATGGGGTCGAGGAATGTGTTCCCCATCCGGGGATCTTTGGAGATCCTAAAAGCCTTGCACTACTCAAAATTGGTGCATCCCTTCTGAAAACAATTCTCAAAAAACAATGGTACCCCATGTGAGAACAGTTCCTGACAGGGGTGATAGTAGATATCACAGTTCCTGACAGGGGTGATAGTAGATATCACAGTTCCTGACAGGGGTGATAGTAGATATCATTGGATTCATCCCAAGTGGCACCATATTCCCAATATAGTCCACTACTTTTTACCAGGGCCCATAGTGTAGGGAATATAGTGCCATTTGGTAGGTAACCATTGCTTGTCTGACAAACACCCAATGTCAATATGACAGGGCAGCATATCCATACAGTCAGCAGAAGCAGTAATAACTCTCTCTGTCCCCAGATAATGTAGTAACTGTGTTCCCAGATAATGTATTAAAACTGTTCCCACTCCCTTGGTAATGTTACACACATGAATGCACAAACGCAAGCACACACACACACACATGCACACACCCACCCCCAGGCTACTCCCACACACACGAACTTCAAACACACACCTCATGCACACACACACACACATACCTCATACACGCACATACCTCATACACACACACGCATACTTCACACACACACACACACACACACACACACACACACACACACACACACACACACACACACACGCACGCCTCATACATACACACACACCTCTCACACACACACACACACACACACACACACACACACACACACACACACACACACACACACACACACACACACACACACACACACACACACACACACACACACACACACACACACACGCCTCATACATACACACACACCTCACACACACACACACACCTCATACATACACAGACACCTGCACTCACATAAACACTCACACCCAAGCGTACCCCCATACTCACAAACACATGCACATACACACACTGTCCCATGTGTATAGAGACCTTAAATACTGGACACTTCCTGTTTCTTTCATACTGTTTTTCACACTGTGTATTCATATAGTGTCTTCTTCAAATAGCTCATAATAATAGCTCTACTACTGTACATTGCATTTTAGTGACACTGTTTATACCCTCTGCATATTTATATGCCTGATTCTCAACATAGCTCACTGTAATATAGCTACTGCTGTACATATCATTCCTAGTATATCCTTTCGGTGTATATACACATAGATTGCATTTGGATTCCAACTACAACATTGACGAATACGCTGATTCGGTGAGCGAATAGAGTGCATTGAAGATGTTGTACCCATAGCAATGATTAACACATTCCCAAACCAGAAACCGTGGATTGATGGTAGCATTCGGTGAAACTGAAAGCTCGAACCACTGCTTTTAACCAGGGCAAGGTGACCAGAAACATGACCGACTACAAACAGTGTAGCTATTCCCTCCGCAAGGCAATCAAACAAGCTAAGTGTCAGTATAGAGACAAAGTAAAGTCGCAATTCAACGGCTCAGACACAAGAGGTATAAGGCAGGGTCTACAGTCAATCACGGATTACAAAAAGAAAACCAGCCCATCGCGGACCAGGATGTCTTGCTCCCAGACAGACTAAACTTTTTTGCCCGCTTTGAGGACAATAAGGTGCCACTGACACGGCCCGCTACCAAAACCTGCGGACTCTCCTTCACTGCCGACGTGAGTAAAACATTTAAATGTGTTAACCCTCGCAAGGCTGCAGGCCCAGACGGCATCCCCAGCCGCCTCCTCAGAGCATGCGCAGACCAGCTGGCTGGTGTGTTTATGGACATATTCAATCAATCCTTATCCCAGTCTGCTGTTCCCACATGCTTCAAGAGGGCCACCATTGTTCCTGTTCCTGTTCCTGTTCCTGTTCACCCACGACTGCGTGGCCATGCACGCCTCCAACTCAATCATCAAGTTTGCGGACAACACTACAGTGGTAGGCTTGATTACCAACAACGACGAGACGGCCTACAGGGAGGAGGTGAGGGCCCTCGGAGTGTGGTGTCAGGAAAATAACCTCACACTCAACGTCAACAAAACAAAGGAGATGATTGTGGACTTCGGGAAACAGCAGAGGGAGCACCCCCCTATCCACATCGATGGGACAGTAGTGGAGAGGGTAGTAAGTTTTAAGTTCCTCGGCGTACACATCACGGCAAATTGAATTGGTCCACCCACACAGACAGCGTTGTGAAGAAGGCGCAGCAGCCCCTCTTCAACCTCAGGAGGCTGAAGAAATTCGGCTTGTCACCAAAAGCACTCACAAACTTCTACAGATGCACAATCGAGAGCATCCTGTCGGGCTGTATCACCGCCTGGTACGGCAACTGCTCCGCCCACAACCGTAAGGCTCTCCAGATTGTAGTGAGGTCTGCACAACGCATCACCGGGGGCAAACTACCTGCCCTCCAGGACACCTACACCACCCGATGTCACAGGAAGGCCATAAAGATCATCAAGGACAACAACCACCTGATCCACTGCCTGTTCACCCCGCTATCATCCAGAAGGCGAGGTCAGTACAGGTGCATCAAAGCAGGGACCGAGAGACTGAAAAACAACTTATTTGTGTACTTGTTGGACATTTACTGCACTGTTAGGAGCAATTAACACAAGCATTTTGGTGCATCCGCTATAACATCTGCTAAACTGTGTACGTGACCAATACACTTTGATTTGATTTTAAACATCACAACTGTGGTGGAAGTACATGGTTTGATACGGCCCATGTTTTGTCATAGTTTGTTAACCTCGCTCCATATCATCTCTGTAGACTGGACAGGTTGACAGGGAACTTTAGCTGGGATTTTTTTTTTGTATTTTTACCCCCTTTTTCTCCCCAATTTCATGATATCCAATTACGGTCCAATTACGATCTTGTCTCATCGCTGCAACTACCCAACATGCTCGGGAGAGTCGAAGGTTGAGTCATGCGTCCTCCGAAACATGACCCGCCAAACCGCACTTCTTAAAATCCGCCTGCTTAACCCGGAAGTCAGCTGCACCAATGTGTCGGAGGAAACACTGTTCAACTGACGAACGAAGTCAGCCTGCAGGCGCCCAGGCCCACCACAAGGAGTCGCTAGACCACTGCACCACTCGGGAGACCCTCGAGCACTCAGTTCTGATTCGACTTGTGCACGCACCCAAAATCATCTCATCTTTTCCGGCTCTGCACAGGGAGGAGAAAGATGCACGGACGTAGAGAAGAGAGAAAGAGAGAAAGCGAGAGAGAAAGTGCTCGCACACGCACACGCACGCACGCGCACGCACACACACACACACACACACACTTGGCCCTCCGTGGAATGAGAGAGAGAGAGAGAGAGAGAGAGAGAGAGAGAGAGAGAGAGAGAGAGCAGTGGTGTGACATGAAATATGAGTGTGGGGCACTACTTAGTCAGTGTATATGGAAGGGACGTTGGCTGGTAGCGAGCCCATGTTTATCCAGCGCTTCCACGCTATCTCCCAGACTGTCCATCTGGTCAGGGGGCTCAACTGGCCACCGCTCACAGAAATTATTCAAATGATTCCAGCTGCTCTCAGACAGCCAGACAGAGGAGGCACTTTGCTGTACTGTTGAGGCTGTGATTGTAGTGGTATAAAGAGAAGGAAAATCATCAGACGTCTAAACTGCAACTTGATAGATCTTTCAAATCTTGTGAGCGTCCTGTATTTCGAAGTGACAGGGTTATCTAGGTGACACAATTGATGGTGGCAGTTGCAGAGAGAGAGAAAGGGAGTGAGAGAAGGATGGATAGAGAGGTAGAGTGAGAGGTAGGAAGGCACAGCAGCTGCCGTCACACACATTTTCCTTTAAATCCTTTCCTGTCAGCTCTATGGCACAATTACAACTTCCCCATCCACTTTTGGAATTCACTTTCTCATTCTACACTCTCTTCTCTCAATTTCCTTCTCAATCATCTATCCTGTCTTCAAAACTAAACATTACACACCTGGTACAAAACATGAAATACACAGTTCTGGGTTATTATAGGGATCAACACAGAATTTGTCTAATCTCAGGCAATATAGTTTATATATTGCCTGAGTTTATGAAGTATTGTTCACAAATCTCCATCTCAGCTGTAACAGAACAAAATCTTCAGTCTGATTCAAACTGATGTGGTCTTTTTTTTGCTTTCAAGGCTGATGTTTTTTGTGATTTGACTGAGGATGGGTGGTGTGTGTGTGTGTGTGTGTGTGTGTGTGTGTGTGTGTGTGTGTGTGTGTGTGTGTGTGTGTGTGCGTGTGCGTGTGCGCATGCGCGTGCGGAGCAGTGGTGTCTCTGAACTCCCTACCGCCTCTCTGCTAGATTAGTCATATAAGCTTGTTGTGTTTGTACGCATTCTCAGTGGCATTTGCATAGGAAAGAAGCTGTATTTGGACACAAAACTCCCGGTTTCAATCATTCTGGGGATTACAGCTGGCTTCAACAAACCCATGTTATGAATGCCAAAATGCTGCTGAAATGAAGTGGGCATAAGAAGCATTGATTATCTAAGCCAAAGCACGCACACACGTACGCACTCTCTCACACACACACGCACACATATACATATACACACACACGCACACACACTAATATTTCTGCCAATGTAATAATATCACAGCTCATGTTTGGCTAAACAGGACAGATTTAGATACGTATTCCGTGGGGGTTCTGATATGGACAACAGGGAAAAGCAGCAGGGAGGAAGGGTGAAAGGCAGGGAAGGAGAGTGCAGGGAGCCAGTGAATCTGATGCTACTGTTCAGTTCTATCCAGCTCTGTTCTGTTTGGTTGTAATCAATATGGATCCTTATTAGAAGGCCCATAGAGACATTCTGTAGCTAGAGGTAGAACGGCTGGCTGTGTGATGCCATCCGGAAGTACAGTTATAGATGCTGATGGCATGGGTTGACAGAGAGTGGAGGAGAGGGGCGAGCCGCAGGTGTCTGGCTGGGATTGGAGGACTTAGTTTGGCCCCAGGAACCCCTCCGTGGTGTGGTGTGTAAGGCAGGGTAGAGACTAGACGAGACCATCTGGCAGAAGACAGAGCGAGAGACGCATGTGGCACCACAAACCAAGGTCACCCAGCACGGAGTCGTTCATTAATCAGCCCTTTGCTATTATGGAGGATGACAAAATACAGTAGCTACTTCAGTCCACACACACACACACACACACACACACACACACACACACACACACACACACACGGGTAATATGAATGGCTGTGTTTTAAAACAGTTGGCCAGTGATATAGGTAAGCCTTCTAAAGTGGCGTAGGTAAGCCTCTATTCAAAACACTTTAAAGCACGTGTCAAACTCATTCCACGGAGGGCCAAGTGTGTGTGCGTGCGCATGTGTGCGCGTGTGTGTGCGTGTGTGTCATTGAGCAGCACCGGGCTGAGCCTGATATGCCCTCACCAACTTTAAACATCTGCTATCTGAGCAGCTAACCGATCGCTGCAGCTGTACATAGTCCATCGGTAAATAGCCCACCCAATTTACCTACCTCATCCCCATACTGTTTTTATTTATTTACTTTTCTGCTCTTTTGCACACCAGTATCTCTACCTGCACATGACCATCTGATCATTTATCACTCCAGTGTTAATCTGCTAAATTGTAATTATTCGCCTACCTCCTCATGCCTTTTGCACACAATGTATATAGACTCTTTTTTAAATAAAAAAATAATAATTCTACTGTGTTATTGACTTGTTTATTGTTTACTCCATGTGTAACTCTGTGTTGCTGACTGTTCACACTGCTATGCTTTATCTTGGCCAGGTCGCAGTTGTAAATGAGAACTTGTTCTCAACTAGCCTACCTGGTTAAATAAAGGTGAAGAAAAAAAACTAGACTGGATTTACAAACAAATGAAAGGCCATACTGTTTGCTAAATGTTGTCTTGGATTTAAGATGGCGTGAGGGTAGGAATATTCATGACTATGAACATCCCTGTGGGGTTCTATTTGGTGTGAGTTTTATTCATGACTGGTGGAACGATTCAGGATTCATTTTCATCTATTAGCCTGAAGTTTTAACCCACTACCCAGATGGAGAGGGCCAGGATAAAAGTAGGTAGTTCCACAGTGACAGTAATGATACAGCTCAGTATGTCCACTATATTACATGTAAATATAAATGGATAATCTCTAAGGTCATATCACTGTACTACTTAGATTTCTAACATTGTGTTATTGTATGTTTTCATACTTGTAAACAGTGACCTATGCCTGGGCCTGCCCTCAACATTACCTAGTTACGCCACATCCCCTGCCCTGTTCTGACACCATGTCTCTGTGGATCTCTCTGTGTTTCTAGCCTCCAGGCCCGTTGATGGTGACCTGTGCCTCAGCCCGCCCCCCAACACCACCCAGCCGTGCCACATCCCCTGTCCTGTGGAGTGTGACGTGTCCTCCTGGGGTGCCTGGGGACCCTGCACCTTTGAAAACTGCCTGGACACAGCTGCCAAGAAAGGTGGGTGGAACACTGCTGTAATTGTGGTTATGCCTAGGCTTTAGCTTTGTGGGCTAACACAAGTCTTGACTTCGATAGCCATTCAGTCAAATAGATGGCCGTCTTGCATGTATGGCATTGGAACACCACACACTGGGTGTAACAGTAATAGCTATACTTTAGTAATGATGAACATACATATATATTTTTTATTGCTCCGGGCTGGGATACAGCACCCAAAGACATATCAATACAGCACCCAAAGACATATCAATACAGCACCCAAAGACATATCAATACAGCACCCAAAGGCATATCAATACAGCACCCAAAGACATATCAATACAGCACCCAAAGACGTATCAATACAGCACCCAAAGACATAGCAATACAGCACCCAAAGACATATCAATACAGCACCCAAAGACATATCAATACAGCACCCAAAGACATATCAATGCAGCACCCAAAGACATATCAATACAGCACCCAAAGACATATCAATACAGCACCCAAAGACATATCAATACAGCACCCAAAGACGTATCATTACAGCACCCAAAGACATATCAATACAGCACCCAAAGACATATCAATACAGCACCCAAAGACGTATCAATACAGCACCCAAAGACATAGCAATACAGCACCCAAAGACATATCAATACAGCACCCAAAGACATATCAATACAGCACCCAAAGACATATCATTACAGCACCCAAAGACGTATCATTACAGCACCCAAAGACATATCAATACAGCACCCAAAGACATATCATTACAGCACCCAAAGACGTATCAATACAGCACCCAAAGACGTATCAATACAGCACCCAAAGACATATCAATACAGCACCCAAAGACGTATCAATACAGCACCCAAAGACGTATCAATACAGCACCCAAAGACATATCAATACAGCACCCAAAGACGTATCATTACAACACCCAAAGACATATCAATACAGCACCCAAAGACGTATCATTACAGCACCCAAAGACGTATCAATACAGCACCCAAAGACGTATCAATACAGCACCCAAAGACATATCAATACAGCACCCAAAGACATATCAATACAGCACCCAAAGACATATCAATACAGCACCCAAAGACATATCAACACAGCACCCAAAGACATATCAATACAGCACCCAAAGACATATCAATACAGCACCCAAAGACGTATCAATACAGCACCCAAAGACATATCAATACAGCACCCAAAGACATATCAATACAGCACCCAAAGACATATCAATACAGCACCCAAAGACGTATCAATACAGCACCCAAAGACGTATCAATACAGCACCCAAAGACATATCAATACAGCACCCAAAGACGTATCAACACAGCACCCAAAGATGTATAGTAATTAACACAAGAGGAGTCAAATAAAATACACAAGAATGGAGCTATATACAGGGAGTACCAGTACCAGATCAATATGCAGAGGTATTTGAGGTAGATATGTACATGAAGGCTGGGTAAAGTGACTAGGCATCAGGATAGATAATAACAAGAGTAAAATAAAGAACATAGTAGCAGCAGCAAATGATGTGTAAAAGTGTGTGAGTGTGTGTGAGAGTATGCGTGTATGTGCAGTATGTGTGATTGTGTTGTGTTTGTGAGTTGACAGTTAGTGCATTCGTCTAAAGATAGCTAGGTGGGACAACCACATCAATATCACAGGCATAGTAGTTAACTTTTCCTCAATAATGTAGCTATCAGCAGAGTCAGCCCGGAGCTTTAAAAGGGCAAGTGCAAGTGTTGGTTCAGTTCTATTTATTTTATTTTATTTTTAGGTGTGGGGGGGGTATTAAGATACTCTTTTAAGAGGTAGGGTTTCAGGTGCTTTCGGAAGACAGGCAAGGACTCTGTTATCCTAGCTTTAGGGGAAAGCTGGTTCTACCATTGGGGTACCAGGACAGGGAAGAGCTTGGACTGGGCTGAGCGGGAGATGGTCTCCGGTAGGGGTCAGAGGGCCAAGAGACCAAAGGTGGCAGAACATAGTGCTCGGGTTGGGAGGGAGGGGCAATTCCTCTTGCTGCTCCGTAGGCAAGCATCATGGTCTTGTAGTGGATATGAGCTTTGACTGGTAGCCAGTGGAGTGTGCGGAGGAGTGAGGTGACTTGGGAAGGTTGAAAACCAGCAGTGCTGCAGCGTTCTGGATAAGTTGCAGGCATTTGATGGCACCAGCGAGGATCCCAGCCAACAGCGAGCTGCAGTAGTCCAGACCGGATATTACAAGGGAAATTAGAAAACTGGTTGAGTGTCATCCGCATAGCGATGATAGGAGAGACCATGTGAGGATATGATAGAGCCGAGTGATTTGGTGTATAGAGAGAAGAGAAGAGGGCCTAGAACTGAGCCCTGGAGGACACCAGTAGTGAAAGTACGTGGTCCAGACACAGATCCTCTCTACGTCACCTGTTGGGAGCAGCCTGACAGGTAGAATGCAATCCAAGAGTGTACAGAGCCTAAGACACCCAGCCCTGAGAGGGTGGAGAGGAGGAGGTTCACGGTGTCAAAGGCAGCAGAAAGATCTAAGAGTGTGCCAACAGAGGAGAGAGAGTCAGCTTTGGCAGTGCAGAGAGCCTCTGTGACACAGAGAAGATCAGTCTGGGTTGAGGGACCCATCTTGGGTTAAGAAGATCATGCTGAGAGAGATTACGAGAGAGTTGATCAGAGACAGCTTGTTCAAGTGTTTTGGAAAGAAAAGAAAGAAGGGATACAGGTCTATAGTTTTTGACATCAGATGAGTTCAGTGTTGGTTTCTTGAGGAGGGCCATTTTGAAGTCAGAGGGGATGCAGCCAGTGGTCAGGGATGAGTTGAGGGATGTGAAAAGGTCTCCAGAGATGGTTTGGAGAAGGGAAGAGGGGATGGGGTCGAGCGGGCAGGGTGTCCGGCGTATGTAGCGTTTGTGAATGTATGAGGCTTTTGTGTTGGTGTAACAGTGTAGTGTGTGTGAGTGAGTGTGTTTGTGGTTTGTATGTATAGTCTAGTGAGTATCCGTAGGGTCAGTGCAAGATAGAGTCAGTACAGACAGTTTGGGTACCATTAATTGACTATATAGCAGTCTGGATATTTAGCAGTCTTGTGGTTTGGGGGTAGAATTTGTCTCGGAGCCTGTTGGTCCGAGAGCTGATGCTCCGGTACCATTTGCCAACAGTCTATGGCTTGGGTGGCTTGAGTCTTTGCCAATTTTTCGGAACTTCCTCTGACACCGCCTGGTATAGAGGTTCTGGATGACAGGGAGCTCGGCCCCAGTGATGTACCCTCTGTAGTGCCTTGCGGTCGGATGCCAAGCAGTTGCCATACCAAGCACTGATGCAGCCAGTCAAGATGCTCTCGATGGTGCAGCTGTATAACTTTTGAGTATCTCAGGGCCCATGCCAAATCTTTTCACCCTCCTGAGAGGGAAGAGGCGCTGCCGTGCCCTCTTCACGACTGTGTGGGTGTGGATGGACCATATTAAGTTCTTAGTGATGTGGACGCCAAGGACTCACAGTCAAACACAGATACACATACATGCTGGCTGGCTCAGCCCTTAATTATTGCTGGTAGAGGAACAGAACAGCGGCAGCAGCAGTCTCTTAGCCCCAGCCCCCTTTATCACCTCCACCATGGTGACTAATGCATATTGACTCTACCCTAATGAAGCATCTCAAATGGAAGGGACGCCGAGAAATTGTCCCCCATGCATTTTAAAGATTGATTCACTTGCATCTCTCTTTCTCTCTCTCTCTCTCTCTCTCTCTCTCTCTCTCTCTCTCTCT
Source organism: Oncorhynchus nerka (assembly GCF_034236695.1). NCBI lineage: Eukaryota > Metazoa > Chordata > Actinopteri > Salmoniformes > Salmonidae > Oncorhynchus > Oncorhynchus nerka. The sequence goes on from NC_088402.1 coordinate 28,146,526, forward strand.
CTCTCTCTCTCTCTCTCTCTCTAGTATGTCATACAGCACACACACAACATTGACTGGAGTGTGTGTTAGTCCATACCCGTCTGTGTGTGTGTACGCCCTGGCTCTCATTAGCCGAGAGAAGCAAACTCTTAGACCATCCTCTGGGAATTTCATGACTACGAGCTCTATGATCTCCCAGTATTAGTTCAATCAATGTTTGTCACTTTTTGTGTTGGCTGTCCAAATGGACTGTCTGCACACACACACTGTGATAGTGGATTCTAGTAACATACTGCACTGTTTGTGGGAGATACGTGTCTCAGCCGCAGCCTTTGAGATGTTGCAACAGCATACTGTAGTGGAGAAGTCATTATAGCCTACACTTTTCTCCATCACTATGTTTATCTGTGCAAAGAGTCTTCAGGCTCTGACAGGGTGGAAAGGCCTCAGTCAATCTGTTCATCTTTCTGTCCTTTACTGTGGTTCGACAGACAGTAGTGATATTAAAGAAACAAACCCTGTCTGGACCCCTATTCCATCCATTACCCCCTCTATTACACCCTCACCCCCTATGCCCTTCACCTTTCCTAAACCCTCCTCCTCTCCCCTTCTCCTCACACTCTTTCCCTCACCCCATGTCCCTGTTAAACTAAACCATCCACCTCAGCCCTGACACCTGACAACACACCTCCATCCTCCAGCTGACCCTCCTGATTAAATAGATTCGGGAAGAAAAAGGACCAAATCCAAAATAATCAGAGGAAATATAGCCATCATCCACCTGAGTCCTCCAGTTCTGCTGGCTCCCCCATGGTCCTCCTTTCTTATCAGGCTGTAGCAACAGTGGGGATTGGACCCTGGGGCTGGGAGTAAGGTGTCATTGGGCTGGGCAGGCAGGCGTTAACATAACACACACACATGCACGTACACAGGCACACACATACACACACCAGCAATCACCACTTCCATGTCCTTGAGCATAGCGAGAGGAAAGCCCTCGGCCTTTGAACAGCACAAATCCCAGCCGTATTAATGGATAGCTGCATACATTAGTATACATGAGTCACTTTGGGTAAAAGCCTGGGTTAATGAGGAGAGAATAATAATAGTCATTATGGGAAGCTGTTTCTCTAATGTATGTCATCTTCTGGGGCTTAATGGTCCTGTCGTGTTAAATAAATAAATACATAAATGTTATCATCAAAGCCAAGACACACTGTGACGGTAGCAGAAGAGAGGGGGAACTTCATGTACTGAAGTTAGACATTAAGTCGTGACTCCTTGAAAAACAAGTTAAGTTATCCTGAAAAGTGTTACCACAGAGGGGGAGGTTGGTGTTGAGGGAGGCCCTGAAAAGGGCTACCACAGAGGGGGAGGTTGGTGTTGAGGGAGGCCCTGAAAAGGGCCACCACAGAGGGGGAGGTTGGTGTTGAGGGAGGCCCTGAAAAGGGCCACCACAGAGGGGGAGGTTGGTGTTGAGGGAGGCCCTGAAAAGGGCTACCACAGAGGGGGAGGTTGGTGTTGAGGGAGGCCCTGAAAAGGGCTACAACAGAGGGGGAGGTTGGTGTTGAGGGAGGCCCTGAAAAGGGCCACCACAGAGGGGGACTATACTTTATTTCAATGTTATTTGGGATAGTAGAAGCAGATCATAGAATGGCATAATTATACAACTATTTATGGTTTCATGGCAGCACCGGGATACCTATATCTGTTTTCCTGTCTTTTCCTACCAGGGTTCAAACTGAGGAAGAGGAGGATCGTCAACGAGCCCACGGGAGGAACAGGAAGCTGCCCTCACCTGGTGGAGGCCATACCCTGTGACGAGCCCAGCTGCTATGATTGGCTGCTGGTGAAGCTGGATGAGTGTATTCCGGACAACGAGAGAGAATGTGGACCAGGCACCCAGATACCACAAGTCCAGTGTGTCAACGGGGATGGTAAAGAGAGAGAGAGAGAGAGATGGGTGACATAAGTCTATTGTATATCGATGTGTTAATTACCGTGTAACAATGGATTAACATGGTCTGTTCATGGGTTGTGTCACAATACGGGTGAAAAGTGGGTGAATTGTGGCTCAGAGAACCATATTGTTTTGGCTTTAGCTTTACTGCCTTAAACTGTGCCTGCAGGGGCTCAGCCATAGACAATGCACAAGTGTGTGTGTGTGTGTGTGTGTGTGTGTGTGTGTGTGTGTGTGTGTGTGTGTGTGTGTGTGTGTGTGTGTGTGTGTGTGTGTGTGTGTGTGTGTGTGTGTGTGTGTGTGTGTGTGTGTGTGTGTGTGTGTGTGTGTGTGTGTGTGTGTGTGTGTGAGTGTGTGTGTGTGAGTGTGTGCGCGAGTGTGTGTGTGTGCGTGTGTGTGTGTGTGTGTCCAAAAAGGTAATTGCTGTTTCTGTAGCAATCTTGTTTTGTGGATATGTATTATATTTATTGTTTGTCTTGATCCTAAGATTGCACAGAGCTATGGAGGCTTGTGTGTGCCTGCCTGCATGTACGTGTGCGTGTGTAAGGCTTTGTGGTAAAGGGTTTGACTGCAGCCACACTAGCCAAGTCATGCTGCCTGATATCCCATGGGGCCAAGGGGCCAGGCATGAGCCACTGCTGGTCGTAATTGTGCTCGCTGAGACACACACAGAGCTGTGCTGGCACTGCCTGAGGAGGGACACATACACACACAGGGACAGAGATAGATATACAGCACCTGCTTGTTCATGTTCTCTCCAAATGAAACTGGGCTACAGAGACAGATTTCAGTTAGCATGTGAGAGTAAATTAAGAAACAGTAACCACAGTGCTTGTTGCTTTTGGCAAGCACGGTACTATTGGCTACTTGTAGTACTGTAGATGTCTACCATTTGAAGACTGAAGAGAGCACCTTTATTTGGTTGGTTGGTATAGTCTTAGTCTAACAGGGCACAAATGTAAATCCTTTACTTTCCTCAGTCTTATTCACACACCAAATGACAACTCTACCATTGTCTCTGAAAATCTGACATTGTTTTTCTAAGTGCCGAACCAAGATGCTAAAATCAAAGAGATGCATAACTCCTCAAACCCGTCTTCACACAGATCGCATTATTCTCTGATGGTGTCTGACACAGAGCAAACATTTGTTATGGCATGTGTAATAGGTGCACTTTGGAAGGAGTGTAACTGATGCGTTTTTTTAATGTGGTTTGGGAAGTGCGCGTTTTAGTCAGGGAAGACCGAAGGGACCTTGTGTTTTAGTCAGGGAAGACCGAAGGGACCTTGTGTTTTAGTCAGGGAAGACCGAAGGGACCTTGTGTTTTAGTCAGGGAAGACCGAAGGGACCTTGTGTTTTAGTCAGGGAAGACCGAAGGGACCTTGTGTTTTAGTCAGGGAAGACCGAAGGGGCCTTGTGTTTTAGTTAGGGAAGACCGAAGGGACCTTGTGTTTTAGTCAAGGAAGACCGAAGGGACCTTGTGTTTTAGTCAGGGAAGACCGAAGGGACCTTGTGTTTTAGTCAAGGAAGACCGAAGGGACCTTGTGTTTTAGTCAGGGAAGACCGAAGGGACCTTGTGTTTTAGTCAGGGAAGACCGAAGGGACCTTGTGTTTTAGTCAGGGAAGATCGAAGGGACCTTGTGTTTTAGTCAGGGAAGACCGAAGGGACCTTGTGTTTTAGTCAGGGAAGATCGAAGGGACCTTGTGTTTTAGTCAGGGAAGACCGAAGGGACCTTGTGTTTTAGTCAAGGAAGACCGAAGGGACCTTGTGTTTTAGAGCCACAGTTTAGTCTCATTTCAATAATTTCATTCACCCGAATTGAATTAAGTTCAGAATAATGGAGACAATATGCATAGCTGACTTGAGAATTTAACAATGCAAATGATTAGAAGTGTGAGTTTATTTATAGAGGAACGAAGATGTGATTCACCTAGAATATAGAATCCCAATTCAATATATCTGAAATAGTTCATCTTAGTTTAAGATGATTAAATCATCCAACAATGAATAGAAGGTAATAGAAATGAGAGCTGTCGATGGCATCCCTTCTCATTCCATTGTGTTATAAGGGACATGTGAAGAACTCAATTGTCATGATTCAATTATGGACTGTGCGTTGTAATTGTATTTTACATCCTGGGAATTTTCTATTCTTTCTCGTTCGACTAAGATTCAGCATATGAATATAGTAATTATCCGAAGATTCCTGAACCATAGAACACTGCCCACTAATGAGTACACTAAGGAGGGAGGGAGTGTAAGTGTGTGTGTGTGCGTGCGCGTGCGCTCATGTGTGTGTGTGTTGGTACTTCTCAATCAGTTCTCATATTATAAAAGTAATCAAGGTTCCCATTCACATCCGCCAGAGCCTGGTGCTGCCTGTTGCTGTGACGATGATTACACACAGTCCTCTTATTGTAGCCGAATGGGGAAAGGCAGATTAACTAGAAGCGGAGAGTAAACCTTGGTGATTACTAGTCTAATGGTCTCTTCCTTTCTGAGGACAAGAATATCTAGATTGTACATTGAAAGATGTATGGTACACGAGGAATGCTATTTGAACTGAGAAAGGGAGATAACCTTTTACATAAAGTAGTAATATTGATGAGGGGAAACACTAATAACACTAGTCTCTCTCTTTCTCTCCTCGGCTCTCCATCCTCCCTATTCCCTACCCCTTTTTTAAACCCTTCCTACCTCCTTATTATCACAACTTTCTATCTCTCTCTCCATCCCCCTTTCAATCCCTACCTACAGACGCTGTGTATTATATTGATCCATTTAGCTATGTGGTGAACAAGCCCAGGTAGCCTTTTTGTCTAGATGTCTGATTTCTTCATTCATGGTGACCTTCCCATCATTCTTTGCCACTTACAGAGACAATATGTCTGCTGGATGTGATGAGCTTGTTTTTACGGCTGCACCCTGTTGAATCAGACTTAGTTATCTGGTGCTGCCTCCACACAGTCAGATCCCATTTACACTGTCTTTCTTCCACATTAGTGTGTGTGTTTCCTTTGTGTGTGTGTGTGTGTGTGTGTGTGTGTGTGTGTGTGTGTGTGTGTGCGCGCGTGTGTTTCCTGTGTGTTTCCTGTGTGTGTGTGTGAAATCTATGTGTGACAGAAATATTTCCCCGCCTGGATGGAATGAGACAGGTTTAAACAGAGGATATGTCAAACGATATCTGGTACTTTTCCATCAAGACACAGATGAGACCCAGCTGGGGGGGGTTCTCATGTGAGGTGTGTAAAAGAATTATCTCTTGATGATCGGTTGGAAGCTTGTTTCGCCTCTGTGGATTTTGTTGAATTGATTTCCAGACACTTGCTTGACGGGGAAAGGGAGGATGGGGGGGAAGAGGGGCTTTCTGAAAGGTGAGGAGGATGTTTTGGATTTGAACGGTCCGTGATTCAATACGTTTGTTGTTCATTTGCATTGCAAATAATGTACTTCTTGCAAGTCATGAATCTCTTCGTTATTAAAGCATCTCGTGTATACGTGTTTGTTGTCTTTCGACATTCACGTTTGTTTTACTGTCTTGACTGACTCCTACAGGCTTCCATTGTTTCCTCCCTGGGAGGACTTGTGATTAATAATACATAATCTACAGTATTCTGTCAAACAAAGATGTCACAAAAAGACAGTGAGTCAAAAGCCATAAGAATAATCATTGTCATTTACGAGGTTTACATAATTTTGGTGACAGATTCATAAGAATATTTTCAAATCTGCATAAAGAAAACATGCGCATTTTCTCACCCCTGGTGTTTCCACCAAACAGACTTCTTGCGAATGAAAATCAATACGTGATGAGGTATTGCACACATTTTCTCTTATGTTTTCATGTAAAGATTAAAAATCAAAAGTTCAATGTATTTCTATAACATTTTCAATTCTACCGGTATTTTTGGCACAAAACTGTTGTTTTAAATAGCAAATGTGCCGACTCTTGTCACATGTGCTTTAGCCAACAGCTCACAGATACAGTGTGGTTAGGTTACCTACATGATGAGATTGTTATGGATAAGAGTAAGAATATTTGTATTTGTCAAACAGCAGTCAAGCCTCAATCTTCATATCACCAGAATAAGACCATCACTATTTATTGGTAAGGAGCATCAAGCTCATCACATTGCACTTTCACCACTGTGAAGTTCATCATAACTTATTTCATCTGTAGACTAATAAACTGCATGCTTTCCCGAGTCATAGTGGGAGGACCACACACCATGTCATAGCGTGACTCCAAGTTTACTTCCATATGATTATTATATTAATATGTGCGTATAAAGTTGTTTCTACTACCATTTTTCGCATAATACATTTTACAGACACAAAAAAGATCCCACCATGTCAAAAGCACAAATTATCTGTCAGCATTTATAAAATTGTACCAAAACTTCCTGTTTCCATCAAAGCTGTCATTATTATTTTTTACATGGTGTGACTTTACTCACATAAAAACTGTGGATGGAAACATGGATATACAAACAATTTAACGATTTCCTCACCCAATCTATCGCATGGAAGACTTCCATTTCAACACCCCCTATACACTCGCACACACACATGCGCACACACACACACACACACACACCCAGCCCCCATAGCGGCCCTCCCAGTCCCTCTTGACTGGACCTTATTGATCCTCTGTTGTCTGCTGATGAAAATGGATTTGTTTCCCCCAAGGGGCTCCAGACATGTCATCAGACTGGCTGCTCATCTGGTTCCTCAAGTCACTATAGGATTTTTTTTATCACTGGTACAGATGGGAGAGTGGGGACCATGAAAGAGAGATGAGATGGGCTATAATACAATGGGGTGAGAATAGGGGTTTCATAAAGATATTTGATCGGATGACCTGGGGTGAAGATAGGATGGGTGAAGATAAGGGGAGGGGTTTGTGGAAAGAGGGAGGGGGTAAAGGGTGGGGGTGATGAGGATAGGGGTATAAGTGGGGGTTGTGGTGGCATCCTGGTCCTCCCGTTACAAGGGGATTTTTCACTGTAAACAATGGTGAAACAAAAGAGGGATGGAGTGAGGATGAAATGGGGTGGTGGTGGGTATAGGATGGAGTGAGGATAAGGGTGGGGGTTGTGGTGGGTATGGGATGGGATGGGATGGAGTGAGGATAAGGGTGGGGGTTGTGGTGGGGATGGGATGGAATGAGGGTGGGGGTTGTGGTGGGTATGGGATGGAGTGAGGATGAGGATGAGGGTGGGGGTAGTGGTGGGTATGGGATGGGATGGAGTGAGGATAAGGGTGGGGGTTGTGGTGGGTATGGGATGGGATGGAGTGAGGATAAGGGTGGGGGTTGTGGTGGGTATGGGATGGGATGGGTGAGGGATAAGGGTGGGGGTTGTGGTGGGTATGGGATGGAGTGAGGATAAGGGTGGGGGTTGTGGTGGGTATGGGATGGAGTGAGGATGAGGATGAGGGTGGGGTAATGGTGGGTATGGGATGGGATGGAGTGAGGATAAGGGTGGGGGTTGTGGTGGGTATGGGATGGAGTGAGGATAAGGGTGGGGGTAGTGGTGGGTATGGGATGGGATGGAGTGAGGATAAGGGTGGGGCTTGTGGTGGGTATGGGATGGAGTGAGGATAAGGGTGGGGGTTGTGGTGGGTATGGGATGGAGTGAGGATAAGGGTGGGGGTTGTGGTGGGTATGGGATGGAGTGAGGATAAGGATGAGGGTTGTGGTGGGGATGGGATGGAGTGAGGATAAGGGTGGGGGTTGTGGTGGGTATGGGATGGAGTGAGGATGAGGGTGGGGGTTGTGGTGGGTATGGGATGGAGTGAGGATGAGGATGGGGTTGTTGTGGTGGGTATGGGATGGAGTGAGGATGAGGATGAGGTGGGGGTTGTGGTGGGTATGGGATGGAGTGAGGATAAGGGTGGGGGTTGTGGTGGGTATGGGATGGAGTGAGGATGAGGTGGGGGTTGTGGTGGGTATGGGGATGAGATGGGGTTGTGAGGATGAGGATGGGGGTTGTGGTGGGTATGGGATGGAGGGATAAGGATGGGGGGTTGTGGTGGGGTGGAGGGTAGGGGGTGGTGGGTATGGGATGGAGTGAGGATAAGGATGGGGGTTGTGGTGGGTATGGGATGGAGTGAGGATAAGGGTGGGGGTTGTGGTGGGTATGGGATGGAGTGAGGATAAGGGTGGGGTTGTGGTGGGTATGGGATGGGTGAGGATAAGGGTGGGGTTGTGGTGGGTATGGGATGGAGTGAGGATAAGGGTGGGGTTGTGGTGGGTATGGGATGGAGTGAGGATAAGGGTGGGGGTTGTGGTGGGTATGGGATGGGATGGAGGGATAAGGGTGGGGTTGTGGTGGGTATGGGATGGAGTGAGGATAAGGGTGGGGGTTGTGGTGGGTATGGGATGGATGTGAGGATAAGGGTGGGGGTTGTGGTGGGTATGGGATGGAGTGAGGATAAGGGTGGGGGTTGTGGTGGGTATGGGATGGAGTGAGGATAAGGGTGGGGTTGTGGTGGGTATGGGATGGAGGAGGAGGATAAGGGTGGGGGTTGTGGTGGGTATGGGATGGAGTGAGGATAAGGGTGGGGGGTTTGGTGGGTATGGGATGGAGTGAGGATAAGGGTGGGGGTTGTGGTGGGTATGGGATGGAGTGAGGATAAGGGTGGGGGTTGTGGTGGGTATGGGATGGAGTGAGGATAAGGGTGGGGGTTGTGGTGGGTATGGGATGGAGTGAGGATAAGGGTGGGGGTTGTGGTGGGTATGGGATGGAGTGAGGATATAGGGTGGGGGTTGTGGTGGGTATGGGATGGAGTGAGGATAAGGGTGGGGGTTGTGGTGGGTATGGGATGGAGTGAGGATAAGGGTGGGGTTGTGGTGGGTATGGGATGGAGTGAGGATAAGGGTGGGGTTGTGGTGGGTATGGGATGGAGTGAGGATAAGGGTGGGGGTTGTGGTGGGTATGGGATGGAGTGAGGATAAGGGTGGGGGTTGTGGTGGGTATGGGATGGAGTGAGGATAAGGGTGGGGTTGTGGTGGGTATGGGATGGAGTGAGGATAAGGGTGAGGGTTGTGGTGGGTATGGGATGGGTGAGGATAAGGGTGGGGGTTTGGTGGGTATGGGATGGAGTGAGGATAAGGGTGGGGGTTGTGGTGGGTATGGGATGGAGTGAGGATAAGGGTGGGGGTTGTGGTGGGTATGGGATGGAGTGAGGATAAGGGTGGGGGTTGTGGTGGGTATGGGATGGAGTGAGGATAAGGGTGGGGGATTGTGGTGGGTATGGGATGGGATGGAGTGAGGATAAGGGTGGGGGTTGTGGTGGGTATGGGATGGATGGAGTGAGGATAAGGGTGGGGGTTGTGGTGGGTATGGGATTTAGTGAGGATTAGGGTGGGGGTTTGGTGGGTATGGGATGGGAGTGAGGATAAGGGTGGGGTTGTGGTGGGTATGGGATGGAGTGAGGATAAGGGTGGGGTTGTGGTGGGTATGGGATGGAGTGAGGATAAGGGTGGGGGTTGTGGTGGGTATGGGATGGAGTGAGGATAAGGGTGGGGGGTTGTGGTGGGTATGGGATGGAGTGAGGATAAGGGTGGGGGTTGTGGTGGGTATGGGATGGAGTGAGGATAAGGGTGGGGTTGTGGTGGGTATGGGATGGAGTGAGGATAAGGGGGGTTGTGGTGGGTATGGGATGGAGTGAGGATAAGGGTGGGGTTGTGGTGGGTATGGGATGGAGTGAGGATAAGGGTGGGGTTGTGGTGGGTATGGGATGGAGTGAGGATAAGGGTGGGGGTTGTGGTGGGTATGGGATGGAGTGAGGATAAGGTGGGGGTTGTGGTGGGTATGGGATGGAGTGAGGATAAGGGTGGGGGTTGTGGTGGGTATGGGATGGATGTGAGGATAAGGGTGGGGGTTGTGGTGGGTATGGGATGGAGTGAGGATAAGGGTGGGGGTTGTGGTGGGTATGGGATGGAGTGAGGATAAGGGTGGGGGTTGTGGTGGGTATGGGATGGGAGTGAGGATAAGGGTGGGGTTGTGGTGGGTATGGGATGGAGTGAGGATAAGGGTGGGGGTTGTGTGGTATGGGATGGATGGGATGGAGTGAGGATAAGGGTGGGGGTTGTGGTGGGTATGGGATGGAGTGAGGATAAGGGTGGGGTTGTGGTGGGTATGGGATGGAGTGAGGATAAGGGTGGGGGTTGTGGTGGGTATGGGATGGAGTGAGGATAAGGGTGGGGGTTGTGGTGGGTATGGGATGGAGTGAGGATAAGGGTGGGGGTTGTGGTGGGTATGGGATGGGTGAGGATAAGGGTGGGGTTGTGGTGGGTATGGGATGGAGTGAGGATAAGGGTGGGGTTGTGGTGGGTATGGGATGGAGTGAGGATAAGGGTGGGGGTTGTGGTGGGTAGTATGGGATGGGTGAGGATAAGGGTGGGGGTTGTGGTGGGTATGGGATGGAGTGAGGATAAGGGTGGGGGTTGTGGTGGGTATGGGATGGAGTGAGGGATAAGGGTGGGGGTTGTGGTGGGTATGGGATGGAGTGAGGATAAGGGTGGGGGTGTGGGTGGGTATGGGATGGAGTGAGGATAAGGGTGGGGGGTTGTGGTGGGTATGGGATGGAGTGAGGATAAGGGTGGGGTTGTGGTGGGTATGGGATGGAGTGAGGATAAGGGTGGGGGTTGTGGTGGGTATGGGATGGAGTGAGGATAAGGGTGGGGGTTGTGGTGGGTATGGGATGGAGTGAGGATAAGGGTGGGGTTGTGGTGGGTATGGGATGGAGGAGGATAAGGGTGGGGGTTGTGGTGGGTATGGGATGGAGTGAGGATAAGGGTGGGGGTTGTGGTGGGTATGGGATGGAGTGAGGATAAGGGTGGGGTTGTGGTGGGTATGGGATGGAGTGAGGATAAGGGTGGGGGTTGTGGTGGGTATGGGATGGGATGTGAGGATAAGGGTGGGGGTTGTGGTGGGTATGGGATGGAGTGAGGATATGGGGGTGTGGTGGGTATGGGTGAGGATAAGGGTGGGGGTTGTGGTGGGTATGGGATGGAGTGAGGATAAGGGTGGGGTTGTGGTGGGTATGGGATGGGTGAGGATAAGGGTGGGGGTTGTGGTGGGTATGGGATGGAGTGAGGATAAGGGTGGGGGTTGTGGTGGGTATGGGATGGAGTGAGGATAAGGGTGGGGTTGTGGTGGGTATGGGATGGAGTGAGGATAAGGGTGGGGTTGTGGTGGGTATGGGATGGAGTGAGGATAAGGGTGGGGGTTGTGGTGGGTATGGGATGGAGTGAGGATAAGGGTGGGGTTGTGGTGGGTATGGGATGGAGTGAGGATAAGGGTGGGGGTTGTGGTGGGTATGGGATGGAGTGAGGATAAGGGTGGGGTTGTGGTGGGTATGGGATGGAGTGAGGATGATGGGATGGAAGGATGAGGGTGGGGGTTGTGGTGGGTATGGGATGGAGTGAGGATAAGGGTGGGGTTGTGGTGGGTATGGGATGGAGTGAGGATAAGGGTGGGGGTTGTGGTGGGTATGGGATGGAGTGAGGATAAGGGTGGGGTTGTGGTGGGTATGGGATGGAGTGAGGATAAGGGTGGGGGTTGTGGTGGGTATGGGATGGGTGAGGATAAGGGTGGGGGTTGTGGTGGGTATGGGATGGAGTGAGGATAAGGGTGGGGGTTGTGTGGTGGGTATGGGATGGAGTGAGGATAAGGGTGGGGGTTGTGGTGGGTATGGGATGGAGTGAGGATAAGGGTGGGGGTTGTGGTGGGTATGGGATGGAGTGAGGATAAGGGTGGGGTTGTGGTGGGTATGGGATGGAGTGAGGATAAGGGTGGGGTTTTGGTGGGTATGGGATGGAGTGAGGATAAGGGTGGGGGTTGTGGTGGGTATGGGATGGGTGAGGATAAGGGTGGGGTTGTGGTGGGTATGGGATGGAGTGAGGATAAGGGTGGGGGTTGTGGTGGGTATGGGATGGATGAGGATAAGGGTGGGGGTTGTGGTGGGTATGGGATGGGTGAGGATAAGGGTGGGGGTTGTGGTGGGTATGGGATGGAGTGAGGATAAGGGTGGGGGTTGTGGTGGGTATGGGATGGAGTGAGGATAAGGGTGGGGGATTGTGGTGGGTATGGGATGGAGTGAGGATAAGGGTGGGGGTTGTGGTGGGTATGGGATGGAGTGAGGATAAGGGTGGGGGTTGTGGTGGGTATGGGATGGAGTGAGGATAAGGGTGGGGGGTTGTGGTGGGTATGGGATGGAGTGAGGATAAGGGTGGGGTTGTGGTGGGTATGGGATGGAGTGAGGATAAGGGTGGGGGTTGTGGTGGGTATGGGATGGAGTGAGGATAAGGGTGGGGTTGTGGTGGGTATGGGATGGAGTGAGGATAAGGGTGGGGGTTGTGGTGGGTATGGGATGGAGTGAGGATAAGGGTGGGGGTTGTGGTGGGTATGGGATGGAGTGAGGATAAGGGTGGGGGTTGTGGTGGGTATGGGATGGGAGTGAGGATAAGGGTGGGGGTTTTGGTGGGTATGGGATGGAGTGAGGATAAGGGTGGGGGTTGTGGTGGGTATGGGATGGAGTGAGGATAAGGGTGGGGGTTGTGGTGGGTATGGGATGGAGTGAGGATAAGGGTGGGGGTTGTGGTGGGTATGGGATGGAGTGAGGATAAGGGTGGGGGTTGTGGTGGGTATGGGATATGGAGTGAGGATAAGGGTGGGGTTGTGGTGGGTATGGGATGGGGTGAGGATAAGGGTGAGGGGGCTGTGGTGGGTATGGGATGGAGTGAGGATAAGGGTGAGGGTTGTGGTGGGTATGGGATGGAGTGATTAGGATAAGGGTGGGGGGTGTGGTGGGTATGGGATGGAGGAGGATAAGGGTGGGGGTTGTGGTGGGTATGGGATGGAGTGAGGATAAGGGTGGGGGTTGTGGTATGGGATATGGGATGGGTGAGGAGGTGGGTAAGGGTGGGGGTTGTGGTGGGTATGGGATGGAGTGAGGATTAGGTGAGGGTTTGGTGGGTATGGGATGGAGTGAGGATATAGGATGAGGGTTGTGGTGGGTATGGGATGGAGTGAGGATAAGGGTGGGGGGTTGTGGTGGGTATGGGATGGAGTGAGGATAAGGTGGGTGGGGGTTGTGGGTGGGTATGGGATGGAGTGAGGATAAGGGTGGGGGTTGTGGTGGGTATGGGATGGAGTGAGGATAAGGATGAGGGGTTGTGGTGGGTATGGGATGGAGTGAGGATAAGGGTGGGGGTTGTGGTGGGTATGGGATGGGAGTGAGGATAAGGGTGGGGGTTGTGGTGGGTATGGGATGGAGTGAGGATAAGGGTGGGGTTGTTGGTGGGTATGGGATGGAGTGAGGATAAGGGTGGGGTTGTGGTGGGTATGGGATGGAGTGAGGATAAGGGTGGGGTTGTGGTGGGTATGGGATGGAGTGAGGGATAAGGGTGGGGGTTGTGGTGGGTATGGGATGGGTGAGGATAAGGGTGGGGGTTGTGGTGGGTATGGGATGGAGTGAGGATAAGGGTGGGGTTGTGGTGGTATGGGATGGGATGGAGTGAGGATAAGGTGGGGGATGTGGTGGGTATGGGATGGAGTGAGGATAAGGGTGGGGGTTGTGGTGGGGATGGGATGGAGTGAGGATAAGGATGGGGGGTTGTGGTGGGTATGGGATGGAGTGAGGATAAGGATGAGGGTTGTGGTGGGTATGGGATGGAGTGAGGATAAGGGTGGGGTTGTGGTGGGTATGGGATGGAGTGAGGATAAGGGTGGGGGTTGTGGTGGGTATGGGATGGAGTGAGGATAAGGGTGGGGGTTGTGGTGGGTATGGGATGGAGTGAGGATAAGGGTGGGGTTGTGGTGGGTATGGGATGGGTGAGGATAAGGGTGGGGTTGTGGTGGGTATGGGATGGGTGAGGATAAGGGTGGGGGTTGTGGTGGGTATGGGATGGAGTGAGGATAAGGGTGGGGGTTGTGGTGGGTATGGGATGGGATGGAGGATAAGGGTGGGGGTTGTGGTGGGTATGGGATGGGATGAGGATAAGGGTGGGGGTTGTGGTGGGTATGGGATGGAGTGAGGATAAGGGTGGGGGTTGTGGTGGGTATGGGATGGGTGAGGATAAGGGTGGGGTTGTGGTGGTATGGATGGAGTGAGATAAGGGTAGGGGTTTTGGTGGGTATGGGTGGGATAAGGGGGGTTTTGGTGGGCATGGGATGGGTGAGATAAGGGTGGGGTTGTGGTGGGTATGGGATGGAGTGAGGATAAGGGTGGGGGTTGTGGTGGGTATGGGATGGAGTGAGGATAAGGGTGGGGTTTTGGTGGGTATGGGATGGGATGAGGATAAGGTGGGGGTTGTGGTGGGTATGGGATGGAGTGAGGATAAGGGTGGGGGTTGTGGTGGGTATGGGATGGAGTGAGGATAAGGGTGGGGGATGTGGTGGGTATGGGATGGGATGGGTGAGGATAAGGTGGGGTTGTGGTAGGTATGGGGATGGGTGAGGATAAGGGTGGGGTTGTGGTGGGTATGGGATTTAGTGAGGATTAGGGTGGGGGTTTGGTGGGTATGGGATTTAGTGAGGATAAGGATGGGGTTGTGGTGGGTATGGGATGGAGTGAGGATAAGGGTGGGGGTTGTGGTGGGTATGGGATGGAGTGAGGATAAGGGTGGGGGTTGTGGTGGGTATGGGATGGAGTGAGGATAAGGGTGGGGGTTGTGGTGGGTATGGGATGGAGTGAGGATAAGGATGGGGGTTGTGGTGGGTATGGGATGGAGTGAGGATAAGGGTGGGGTTTTGGTGGGTATGGGATGGAGTGAGGATAAGGGTGGGGTTGTGGTGGGTATGGGATGGAGTGAGGATAAGGGTGGGGGTTGTGGTGGGTATGGGATGGAGTGAGGATAAGGGTGGGGTTGTGGTGGGTATGGGATGGAGTGAGGATAAGGGTGGGGGATGTGGTGGGTATGGGATGGGATGGAGTGAGGATAAGGGTGGGGGGTTGTGGTAGGGTATGGGATGGAGTGAGGATAAGGGTGGGGGGTTGTGGTGGGTATGGGATGGAGTGAGGATAAGGGTGGGGGTTGTGGTGGGTATGGGATGGAGTGAGGATAAGGATGGGGTTGTGGTGGGTATGGGATGGAGTGAGGATAAGGATGGGGGTTGTGGTGGGTATGGGATGGAGTGAGGATAAGGGTGGGGTTGTGGTGGGTATGGGATGGAGTGAGGATAAGGGTGGGGTTGTGGTGGGTATGGGATGGAGTGAGGATAAGGGTGGGGTTGTGGTGGGTATGGGATGGAGTGAGGATAAGGGTGGGGTTGTGGTGGGTATGGGATGGAGTGAGGATAAGGGTGGGGGTTTTGGTGGGTATGGGATGGGTGAGGATAAGGGTGGGGGTTGTGGTGGGTATGAGGATGGGATGGAGTGAGGGATAAGGGTGGGGGTTGTGGTGGGTATGGGATGGAGTGAGGATAAGGGTGGGGGATGTGGTGGGTATGGGATTTAGGATGGGATAGGGTGGGGGTTGGGTAGGTATGGGGGATGGAGTGAGGATAAGGGTGGGGGTTGTGGTGGGTATGGGATTTAGTGAGGATAAGGGTGGGGGTTGTGGTGGGTATGGGATGGAGTGAGGATAAGGATGGGGGTTGTGGTGGGTATGGGATGGGATGGAGTGAGGATAAGGGTGGGGGTTGTGGTGGGTATGGGATGGAGTGAGGATAAGGGTGGGGGGTTGTGGTGGGTATGGGATGGGATGTGAGGATAAGGGTGGGGGTTGTGGTGGGTATGGGATGGAGTGAGGATAAGGGTGGGGGTTGTGGTGGGTATGGGATGGGTGAGGATAAGGTGGGGGTTGTGGTGGGTATGGGATGGAGTGAGGATAAGGGTGGGGTTGTGGTGGGTATGGGATGGGTGAGGATAAGGGTGGGGGTTGTGGTGGGTATGGGATGGGATGAGGATAAGGGTGGGGGTTGTGGTGGGTATGGGATGGGTGAGGATAAGGGTGGGGGTGTTGGTGGGTATGGGATGGAGTGAGGATAAGGATGGGGTTGTGGTGGGTATGGGATGGGAGTGAGGATAAGGGTGGGGGTTGTGGTGGGTATGGGATGGAGTGAGGATAAGGGTGGGGTTGTGGTGGGTATGGGATGGTTGTGAGGATAAGGGTGGGGGTTGTGGTGGGTATGGGATGGAGTGAGGATAAGGGTGGGGGTTGTGGTGGGTATGGGATGGAGTGAGGATAAGGGTGGGGTTGTGGTGGGTATAAGGATGATGGGTGGGTATGGATGGAGGATAAGGGTGGGGTTAGTGGTGGGTATGGGATGGAGTGAGGATAAGGGTGGGGTTGTGGTGGTATGGGATGGAGTGAGGATAATAGGTGTGGGTTGTGGTGGGGTATGGGATGGAGTGAGGATAATGGTGGGGGTTGTGGTGGGTATGGGATGGAGTGAGGATAAGGGTGGGGTTGTGGTGGGTATGGGATGGGTGAGGATAAGGGTGGGGGTTGTTGGGTATGGTGGGTATGGGATGGGAGTGAGGATAAGGGTGGGGGTTGTGGTGGGTATGGGATGGAGTGAGGATAAGGGTGGGGGTTGTGGTGGGTATGGGATGGAGTGAGGATAAGGGTGGGGGTTGTGGTGGGTATGGGATGGAGTGAGGATAAGGGTGGGGTTGTGGTGGGTATGGGATGGGTGGGTGAGGATAAGGGTGGGGATTGTGGGGGTATAGGATGGGATGGAGTGAGGATAAGGCTGGGGGTTGTGGTGGGTATGGGATGGAGTGAGGATAAGGGTGGGGGGTTGTGGTGGGTATGGGATGGAGTGAGGATAAGGGTGGGGGTTGTGGTGGGTATGGGATGGAGTGAGGATAAGGGTGGGGGGTTGTGGTGGGTATGGGATGGGAGGATAAGGGTGGGGATTGTGGTAGGTATAGGGATGGGATGCAGTGAGGATAAGGGTGGGGTTGTGGTGGGTATGGGATGGAGTGAGGATAAGGGTGGGGGTTGTGGTGGGTATGGGATGGAGTGAGGATAAGGGTGGGGGTTGTGGTGGGATGGGATGGAGTGAGGATTAGAGTGGGGGTTGTGGTGGGTATGGGATGGAGGGAGGAAAAGGGTGAGGTTGTGGTGGGTATGGGATGGGATGGGATGGGTGAGGATAAGGAATAAGGGTGGGTATGGGATTGTGGTAAGGGTGGGGTTGTTGGATGGGATGGAGTGAGGATAAGGGTGGGGGGTTGTGGTGGGTATGGGATGGAGTGAGGATAAGGGTGGGGGTTGTGGTGGGTATGGGATGGAGTGAGATAAGGGTGGGGTTGTTGGGTATGGGATGGAGTGAGGATAAGGATGGGGGTTGTGGTGGGTATGGGATGGAGTGAGGATAAGGGTGGGGGTTGTGGTGGGTATGGGATGGAGTGAGGATAAGGGTGGGGGTTGTGGTGGGTATGGGATGGAGTGAGGATAAGGGTGGGGGTTGTGGTGGGTATGGGATGGAGTGAGGATAAGGGTGGGGGTTGTGGTGGGTATGGGATGGAGTGAGGATAAGGGTGGGGGTTGTGGTGGGTATTGGATGGGATGGAGTGAGGATAAGGTGGGGGTTGTGGTGGGTATGGGATGGAGTGAGGATAAGGGTGGGGGTTGTGGTGGGGATGGGATGGAGTGAGGATAAGGGTGGGGGTTGTGGTGGGTATGGGATGGAGTGAGGATAAGGGTGGGGGTTTTGGTGGGTATGGGATGGGTGAGATAAGGGTGGGGTTTTGGTGGGTATGGGATGGGTGAGGATAAGGGTGGGGGTTGTGGTGGGTATGGGATGGAGTGAGGATAAGGGTGAGGGTTGTGGTGGGTATGGGATGGAGTGAGGATAAGGGTGGGGGATGTGGTGGGTATGGGATGGGATGGAGTGAGGATAAGGGTGGGGGTTGTGGTAGGTATGGGATTGGATGGAGTGAGGATAAGGGTGGGGGTTGTGGTGGGTATGGGATTTAGTGAGGATTAGGGTGAGGGTGTTGGTGGGTATGGGATTTAGTGAGGATAAGGATGAGGTTGTGGTGGGTATGGGATGGGTGAGGATAAGGGTGGGGGTTGTGGTGGGTATGGGATGGAGTGAGGATAAGGGTGGGGGTTGTGGTGGGTATGGGATGGAGTGAGGATAAGGGTGGGGGTTGTGGTGGGTATGGGATGGAGTGAGGATAAGGATGAGGGTTGTGGTGGGTATGGGATGGAGTAGGGATACGGGTGGGGGTTGTGGTGGGTATGGGATGGAGTGAGGATAAGGGTGGGGTTAGTGGTGGGTATGGGATGGAGTGAGGATAAGGGTGGGGTTGTGGTGGGTATGGGATGGAGTGAGGATAAGGGTGGGGTTGTTGGGGGTATGGGATGGAGTGAGGATAAGGGTGGGGGTTTTGGTGGGTATGGGATGGAGTGAGGATAAGGGTGGGGGTTGTGGTGGGTATGGGATGGAGTGAGGATAAGGGTGGGGGTTGTGGTGGGTATGGGATGGAGTGAGGATAAGGGTGGGGGTTGTTGGGGGGGTATGGGATGGAGTGAGGATAAGGGGTGGGGGTTGTGGTGGGTATGGGATGGAGTGAGGATAAGGATGAGGGTTGTGGTGGGTATGGGATGGAGTGAGGATAAGGGTGGGGTTGTGGTGGGTATGGGATGGAGTGAGGATAAGGGTGGGGTTAGTGGTGGGTATGGGATGGAGTGAGGATGAGGGTGGGGTTGTGGTGGGTATGGGATGGAGTGAGGATAAGGGTGGGGTTGTGGTGGGTATGGGATGGGTGAGGATAACGGTGGGGGTTGTGGTGGGTATTGGATGGGATGGAGTGAGGATAAGGGTGGGGGTTGTGGTGGGTATGGGATGGAGTGAGGATAAGGGTGGGGTTGTGGTGGGGATGGGATGGAGTGAGGATAAGGGTGGGGGTTGTGGTGGGTATGGGATGGAGTGAGGATAAGGGTGGGGTTTTGGTGGGTATGGGATGGAGTGAGGATAAGGGTGGGGGTTTTGGTGGGTATGGGATGGAGTGAGGATAAGGGTGGGGTTGTGGTGGGTATGGGATGGAGTGAGGATAAGGGTGAGGGTTGTGGTGGGTATGGGATGGAGTGAGGATAAGGGTGGGGGTTTTGGTGGGTATGGGATGGAGTGAGGATAAGGGTGGGGTTGTGGTGGGTATGGGATGGAGTGAGGATAAGGGTGGGGGTTGTGGTGGGTATGGGATGGAGTGAGGATAAGGGTGGGGGATGTGGTGGGTATGGGATGGGATGGAGTGAGGATAAGGGTGGGGGTTGTGGTAGGTATGAGATGGGATGGAGTGAGGATAAGGGTGGGGGTTGTGGTGGGTATGGGATTTAGTGAGGATTAGGGTGGGGTGTTGGTGGGTATGGGATTTAGTGAGGATAAGGATGAGGGTTGTGGTGGGTATGGGATGGAGTGAGGATAAGGGTGGGGGTTGTGGTGGGTATAGGATGGAGTGAGGATAAGGGTGGGGGTTGTGGTGGGTATGGGATGGAGTGAGGATAAGGGTGGGGTTGTGGTGGGTATGGGATGGAGTGAGGATAAGGATGAGGGTTGTGGTGGGTATGGGATGGAGTAGGGATACGGGTGGGGTTGTGGTGGGTATGGGATGGAGTGAGGATAAGGGTGGGGTTAGTGGTGGGTATGGGATGGAGTGAGGATAAGGGTGGGGGTTGTGGTGGGTATGGGATGGGTGAGGATAAGGGTGTGGGTTGTGGTGGGTATGGGATGGAGTGAGGATAAGGGTGGGGTTGTGGTGGGGATGGGATGGAGTGAGGATAAGGGTGGGGGTTGTGGTGGGTATAGGATGGAGTGAGGATAAGGGTGAGGGTTGTGGTGGGTATGGGATGGGTGAGGATAAGGGTGGGGGTTGTGGTGGGTATGGGATGGAGTGAGGATAAGGGTGGGGTTGTGATGGGTATGGGATGGAGTGAGGATAAGGGTGGGGTTGTGGTGGGTATGGGATGGGATGGAGGAGATAAGGGTGGGGTTGTGGTGGGTATGGGATTTAGTGAGGATTAGGGTGGTGTTGGTGGGTATGTGAGGATGGGTTGTGGTGGGATTTTGATGGAGTGAGGATAAGGGTGGGGGTTGTGGTGGGTATGGGATGGAGTGAGGATAAGGGTGGGGGTTGTGGTGGGTATGGGATGGAGTGAGGATAAGGGTGGGGGTTGTGGTGGGTATGGGATGGAGTGAGGATAAGGATGAGGGGTTGTGGTGGGTATGGGATGGAGTAGGGATAAGGGTGGGGTTGTGGTGGGTATGGGATGGAGTGAGGATAAGGGTGGGGTTAGTGGTGGGTATGGGATGGAGTGAGGATAAGGGTGGGGTTGTGGTGGGTATGGGATGGAGTGAGGATAAGGGTGGGGGTTGTGGTGGGTATGGGATGGAGTGAGGATAAGGGTGGGGGTTGTGGTGGGGATGGGATGGAGTGAGGATAAGGGTGGGGTTGTGGTGGGTATGGGATGGAGTGAGGATAAGGGTGGGGTTGTGGTGGGTATGGGATGGAGTGAGGATAAGGGTGGGGGTTGTGGTGGGTATGGGATGGAGTGAGGATAAGGGGTGGGGGTTGTGGTGGGTATGGGATGGGATGGAGTGAGGATAAGGGTGGGGTTGTGGTGGGTATGGGATGGGTGAGGATAAGGGTGGGGGTTGTGGTGGGTATGGGATGGAGTGAGGGATAAGGGTGGGGGTTGTGGTGGGTATGGGATGGGATGCAGTGAGGATAAGGGTGGGGGTTGTGGTGGGTATGGGATGGGATGCAGTGAGGATAAGGTGGGGATTGTGGTAGGTATGGGATGGAGTGAGGATAAGGGTGGGGGTTGTGGTGGGTATGGGATGGATGGAGTGAGGATAAGGGTGGGGGTTGTGGTGGGTATGGGATGGAGGAGAAGATGGGTTGTGGTGGGTATGGGATGGAGTGAGGATAAGGTGAGGGGTTGTGGTGGGTATGGGATGGGATGGAGTGAGGATAAGGGTGGGGGATGTGGTGGGTATGGGATGGGATGGGTGAGGATAAGGGTGGGGTTGTGGTGGGTATGGATGGGATGGAGTGAGGATAAGGGTGGGGGTTGTGGTGGGTATGGGATGGAATGGAGTGAGGATAAAGGTGAGGGTTGTGGTGGGTATGGGATTTAGTGAGGATAAGGGTGGGGTTGTGGTGGGTATGGGATGGAGTGAGGATAAGGATGGGGGTTGTGGTGGGTATGGGATGGGTGAGGATAAGGGTGGGGGTTGTGGTGGGTATGGGATGGAGTGAGGATAAGGGTGGGGTTGTGGTGGGTATGGGATGGAGTGAGGATAAGGATGAGGTTGTGGTGGGTATGGGATGGAGTAGGGATAAGGATGGGGTTGTGGTGGGTATGGGATGGAGTGAGGATAAGGTGGGGTTGTGGTGGGTATGGGATGGGTGAGGATAAGGGTGGGGGTTGTGGTGGGTATGGGATGGAGTGAGGATAAGGGTGGGGGTTGTGGTGGGTATGGGATGGAGTGAGGATAAGGGTGGGGGTTGTGGTGGGTATGGGATGGGTGAGGATAAGGTGGGGGTTGTGGTGGGTATGGGATGGAGTGAGGATAAGGGTGGGGTTGTGGTGGGTATGGGATGGAGTGAGGATAAGGGTGGGGGTTGTGGTGGGTATGGGATGGAGTGAGGATAAGGGTGGGGGTTGTGGTGGTGGGTATGGGATGGAGTGAGGATAAGGGTGGGGGATGGTGGGTATGGGATGGGATGGAGTGAGGATAAGGGTGGGGTTGTGGTGGGTATGGGATTTAGTGAGGATTAGGTGAGGGTGTTGGTGGGTATGGGATTTAGTGAGGATAAGGATGGGGTTGTGGTGGGTATTTTGATGGAGTGAGGGATAAGGGTGGGGTTGTGGTGGGTATGGGATGGTGAGGATAAGGGTGGGGGTTGTGGTGGGTATGGGATGGAGTGAGGATAAGGGTGGGGGTTGTGGTGGGTATGGGATGGAGTGAGGATAAGGATGAGGTTGTGGTGGGTATGGGATGGAGTAGGATAAGGGTGGGGTTGTGGTGGGTATGGGATGGGTGAGGATAAGGGTGGGGTTAGTGGTGGGTATGGGATGGAGTGAGGATAAGGGTGGGGGTTGTGGTGGGTATGGGATGGAGTGAGGATAAGGGTGTGGGTTGTGGTGGGTATGGGATGGAGTGAGGATAAGGGTGGGGGTTGTGGTGGGGATGGGATGGAGTGAGGATAAGGGTGGGGGTTGTGGTGGGTATGGGATGGAGTGAGGATAAGGGTGGGGGTTGTGGTGGGTATGGGATGGGTGAGGATAAGGGTGGGGGTTGTGGTGGGTATGGGATGGAGTGAGGATAAGGGTGGGGGTTGTGGTGGGTATGGGATGGAGTGAGGATAAGGGTGGGGTTGTGGTGGGTATGGGATGGAGTGAGGATAAGGGTGGGGGTTGTGGTGGGTATGGGATGGAGTGAGGATAAGGGTGGGGGTTGTGGTGGGTATGGGATGGGATGCAGTGAGGATAAGGGTGGGGTTGTGGTGGGTATGGGATGGGATGCAGTGAGGATAAGGGTGGGGGGTAGGTATGGGATGGGATGGAGTAGGATAAGGCTGGGGTTGTGGTGGGTATGGGATGGAGTGAGGATAAGGGTGGGGGTTGTGGTGGGTATGGGATGGGAGTGAGGATTAGGGTGGGGGTTGTGGTGGGTATGGGATGGAGTGAGGATAAGGTGAGGTTGTGGTGGGTATGGGATGGAGTGAGGATGAGGGTGGGGTTGGGATGGGATGGGATGGAGTGAGGATAAGGGTGGGGGGTGGTGGGTATGGGATGGGTGATTAGGGATGGGTGGGTATGGGATGGAGTGAGATAAGGGTGGGGGTTGTGGTGGGTATGGGATGGAGTGAGGATAAGGGTGAGGGTTGTGGTGGGTATGGGATGGAGTGAGGATAAGGGTGGGGGGTTGTGGTGGGTGTGGGATGGGGATGGGATGGGATGGAGGATAAGGGGGGGTTGTGGTGGGTATAGGATGGAGTGAGGATAAGGGTGGGGGTTGTGGTGGGTATGGGATGGAGTGAGGATTAGGGTGTGGGTGTGTGGTGGGTATGGGATGGGTGAGGGATAAGGGTGGGGTTGTGGTGGGTATGGGATGGGATGGAGTGAGGATAAGGGTGGGGGTGGTATGTATGGGATGGGATGGGATGGGTGAGGATAAGGGTGGGGTTGTGGTGGGTATGGGATGGAGTGAGGATATGGGTGGGGTTGTGGTGGGTATGGGATGGGATACAGTGAGGATAAGGGTGGGGGTTGTGGTAGGTATGGGATGGGATGGAGTGAGGATAAGGGTGGGGTTGTGGTGGGTATGGGATGGAGTGAGGATAAGGGTGGGGGGTTGTGGTGGGGATGGGATGGAGTGAGGATTAGGGTGGGGTTTGTGGTGGGTATGGGATGGAGTGAGGATAAGGGTGGGGGTTGTGGTGGGTATGGGATGGGATGGGATGGAGTGAGGATAAGGTGGGGGTTGTGGGGGTATGGGATGGGAGGATAAGGGTGGGGGTTGTGGTGGGTAGGATGCAGTGAGGATAAGGGTGGGGGTTGTGGTGGGTATGGGATGGGATGGAGTGAGGATAAGGGTGGGGGTTGTGGTGGGTATGGGATGGGTGAGGATAAGGGTGGGGTTGTGGTGGGTATGGGATGGAGGGATAAGGGTGGGGGTTGTGGTGGGTATGGGATGGAGTGAGGATAAGGGTGGGGGTTGTGGTGGGTATGGGATGGGATGCAGTGAGGATAAGGGTGGGGATTGTGGTAGGTATGGGATGGGATGGAGTGAGGATAAGGCTGGGGGTTGTGGTGGGTATGGGATGGAGTGAGGATAAGGGTGGGGGTTGTGGTGGGGATGGGATGGAGTGAGGATTAGAGTGGGGGTTGTGGTGGGTATGGGATGGAGTGAGGATAAGAGTGAGGGTTGTGGTGGGTATGGGATGGAGTGAGGAAAAGGGTGAGGGTTGTCGTGGGTATGGGATGGGATGGGATGGAGTGAGGATAAGGGTGGGGGTTGTGGTGGGTATGGGATGTAGTGAGGATTAGGATGAGGGTGTTGGTGGGTATGGGATTTAGTGAGGATAAGGGTGGGGGTTGTGGTGGGTATGGGATGGAGTGAGGATAAGGGTGGGGTTGTGGTGGGTATGGGATGGAGTGAGGATAAGGGTGGGGTTGTGGTGGGTGTGGGATGGGGATGGGATGGGATGGGTGAGGATAAGGGTGGGGGTTGTGGTGGGTATAGGATGGAGTGAGGATAAGGGTGGGGGTTGTGGTGGGTATGGGATGTAGTGAGGATTAGGGTGAGGTGTTGGTGGGTATGGGATGGGTGGGATAAGGGTGGGGGTTGTGGTGGGATATGGAGTGAGGATAAGGATGGTAGGTATGGGATGGGATGGGATGGGTGAGGATAAGGGTGGGGGTTGGGTATGGTGGGTGAGGATATGGGATTGGGATGGTAGGGATATGGGTGGGGGTTGTGGTGGGTATGGGATGGATGCAGGAGGATAAGGGTGGGGGTTGTGGTAGGTATGGGATGGGATGGAGTGAGGATAAGGGTGGGGGTTGTGGTGGGTATGGGATGGGATGTGAGGATAAGGGTGGGGGTTGTGGTGGGTATGGGATGGAGTGAGGATAAGGGTGGGGGTTGTGGTGGGTATGGGATGGAGTGAGGATAAGAGTGGGGGTTGTGGTGGGTATGGGATGGATGAGGATAAGGGTGAGGGTTGTGGTGGGTATGGGATGGAGTGAGGATAAGGGTGGGGGTTGTGGGGGTATGGGATGGTGGGATAAGGGTGGGGGTTGTGGTGGGTATGGGATGGGATGCAGTGAGGATAAGGGTGGGGGTTGTGGTAGGTATGGGATGGATGATGAGGATGGGTGGGGGTTGTGGTGGGATATGGGTGAGGATAAGGGTGGGGTTGTTGGTGGGTATGGGATGGGTGAGGATAAGGGTGGGGGTTGTGGTGGGTATGGGATGGATGAGGATAAGGGTGGGGTTGTGGTGGGTATGGGATGGGATGAGTGAGGATAAGGGTGGGGATTGTGGTATGGGATGGGATGGAGTGAGGATAAGGCTGGGGTTGTGGTGGGTATGGGATGGGTGAGGATAAGGGTGGGGGTTGTGGTGGGGATGGGATGGAGTGAGGATTAGGGTGGGGGTTGTGGTGGGTATGGGATGGAGTGAGGATAAGAGTGAGGGTTGTGGTGGGTATGGGATGGAGTGAGGAAAAGGGTGAGGGTTGTGGTGGGTATGGGATGGGATGGGATGGAGTGAGGATAAGGGTGGGGGTTGTGGTGGGTATGGGATGTAGTGAGATTAGGATATGAGGGTGTTGGTGGGTATGGGATTTAGTGAGGATAAGGGTGGGGGTTGTGGTGGGTATGGGATGGGATGAGGATAAGGGTGAGGGTTGTGGTGGGTATAATGGGTGGGGGGTGGGGGTTGTGGTGGGTATGGGATGGGGATGGGATGGGATGGGTGAGGATAAGGGTGGGGGTTGTGGTGGGTATAGGATGGAGTGAGGATAAGGGTGGGGGTTGTGGTGGGTATGGGATGTAGTGGGATTAGGGGGTGTTGGTGGGTATGGGATGGAGTGAGGATAAGGGTGGGGTTGTGGTGGGTATGGGATGAGGATAAGGGTGGGGGTTGTGGAGGTAAGGATGGGATGGAGTGAGGGGGTTGTGGTGGGTATGGGATGGAGTGAGGATATGGGTGGGGTTGTGGTGGGTATGGGATGGGATGCAGTGAGGATAAGGGTGGGGGTTGGGTAGGTATGGGATGGGATGGAGGAGGATAAGGGTGGGGTTGTGGTGGGTATGGGATGGAGTAGGATAAGGGTGAGGATAAGGGATGGGATGGGTTAGTGGGGTTTGGGTGGGTATGGGATGGAGTGAGGATAAGGTGAGGGTTGTGGTGGGTATGGGATGGAGTGAGGATAAGGGTGGGGTGGTGGGTATGGGATGGGATGGGATGGAGTGAGGATAAGGGTGGGGGTTGTGGTGGGTATGGGATGGAGTGAGGATAAGGGTGGGGTTGTGGTGGTATGGGATGGGATGGAGTGAGGATAAGGGTGGGGGTTGTGGTGGGTATGGGATGGAGTGAGGATAAGGGTGGGGGTTGTGGTGGGTATGGGATGGGTGAGGATAAGGTGGGGGTTGTGGTGGGATGGGATGGGTGAGGGGTTGTGGTGGGTATGGGATGGAGTGAGGATAAGAGTGAGGGTTGTGGTGGTATGGGATATGAGGATAAGGGTGATTGTGGTAGGTATAGGGTGGGATAGGATGGTGAGCATAAGGGTGGGGGTTGTGGTGGGTATGGGATGTAGTGAGGGTGTTGGTGGGTATGGGATTTAGTGAGGATACGGGGGGTTGTGGTGGGTATGGGATGGAGTGAGGATAAGGGTGAGGGTGGGTGGGTATGGGATGGAGTGAGGATAAGGGTGGGGTTGTGGTGGGTGTGGGATGGTGGGATGGAGTGAGGATAAGGGTGGGGGTTGTGGTGGGTATAGGATGGAGTGAGGATAAGGGTGGGGGTTGTGGGGGTATGGGATGTGGGGATTAGGGTGAGGGTGTTGGTGGGTATGGGGATGGAGTGAGGATAAGGGTGGGGGTGGTAGGTATGGGATGGGATGGGATGGAGTGAGGATAAGGGTGGGGTTGTGGTGGGTATGGGATGGGTGAGGATAAGGGTGGGGGTTGTGGTGGGGATGGGATGGAGTGAGGATTAGGGTGGGGTTGTGGTGGCTATGGGATGGAGTGAGGATAATGGTGAGGGGTTGTGGTGGGTATGGGATGGAGTGAGGATAAGGGTGAGGTTGTGGTGGGTATGGGATGGGATGGGATGGAGTGAGGATAAGGGTGGGGGTTGTGGTGGGTATGGGATGTAGTGAGGATTAGGGTGAGGGTGTTGGTGGGTATGGGATTTAGTGAGGATAAGGATGAGGGTTGTGGTGGGTATGGGATGGAGTGAGGATAAGGGTGGGGTTAGTGGTGGGTATGGGATGGAGTGAGGATAAGGGTGGGGGTTGTGGTGGGTATGGGATGGAGTGAGGATAAGGGTGGGGTTGTGGTGGGTATGGGATGGAGTGAGGATATGGTGGGGGTTGTGGTGGGGATGGGATGGAGTGAGGATAAGGGTGGGGGTTGTGGTGGGTATGTGGTGAGGATAAGGGTGAGGTTGGGGGTATGGGATGGGTGAGGATAAGGGTGGGGTTGTGGTGGGTATGGATGTGAGGATTAGGGTATGTTGGTGGGTATGGATGGGATAGTGAGGATAAGGGTGGGGTTGTGGTGGTATGGGATGGGATGGGATGTGAGGATAAGGGTGGGGGTTGTGGTGGGTATGGGATGGGATAAGGGTGGGGAGTTGAGGATTGGGTAAGGATGGGGGGGTGTGGTGGGTATGGGATGGAGTGAGGATAAGGGTGAGGTTGTGGGGTATGGGATGGGTGAGGGTGAGGGTTGTGGTGGGTATGGGATGGATTGGAGTGAGGATAAGGGTGGGGGTTGTGGTATGGGATATGGGATGGTGAGTGTTGGTGGTATAGGATTTAGTGAGGATAAGGTGAGGGTTGTGGTGGGTATGGGATGGAGTGAGGATAAGGGTGGGGGTTGTGGTGTGTATGGGATGGTGAGGTAAGGGTGGGGGTTGTGGTGGGTATGGGATGGAGTGAGGATAAGGATGAGGTTGTGGTGGGTATGGGATGGTGTGGGATAAGGGTGGGGGTTGTGGTGGGTATGGGATGGGATATGGGTGGGGGTTGTGGTGGGTATAGAGGAGTGAGGATAAGGGTGGGGGTTGTGGGTATGGGATGGGATGGAGTGAGGATAAGGGTGGGGTTGTTGTGGGATGGAGTGAGGATATGGGGTTTGTGGTGGGTATGGGATGGAGTGAGATAAGGGTGGGGTTGTGGTGGGTATGGATGGTGTGAGGATAAGGGTGGGGGTTGTGGTGGGTATGGGATGGATGGGAGTGAGGATAAGGGTGGGGGTTGTGGTGGGTATGGGATGGGATGGAGTGAGGATAAGGGTGGGGGTTGTGGTGGGTATGGGATGGATGGATAAGTGAGGATATGGGATGGGGGTTGTGGTTTGGGTATGGGATGGAGTGAGGATAAGGGTGATGGGATGGAGTGAGGATAAGGGTGGGGGTTGTGGTGGGGATGGGATGGATGAAGATTAGGGGTGGGGGTTGTGGTGGGTATGGGATGGAGTGAGGATAAGAGTGAGGGTTGTGGTGGGTATGGGATGGAGTGAGGATAAGGGTGAGGGTTGTGGTGGGTATGGGGTGATGGGATGTGAGATAAGGTGGGGGTTGTGGTGGTATGAGGTGTTTGGTGGGTAGGGATTTAGTGAGGGTGGGGGTTGTGGTGGGTATGGGATGGGTATGGGATGGAGTGAGGATAAGGATAAGGGGGGTTGTGTGGGTGGGGATATGGGATGGGATGGAGTGAGATAAGGGTGGGGGTTGTGGTGGGTATAGGATGGAGTGAGGATAAGGGTGGGGTTGTGGTGGGTATGGGATGGTGGGATATGGGGTGGGTATGGGATGGGATGGAGTGAGGTAAGGGTGGGGGTTGTGGTAGGTATGGGATGGGATGGGATGGAGTGAGGATAAGGGTGGGGGTTGTGGTGGGTATGGGATGGAGTGAGGATAAGGGTGGGGGTTGTGGTGGGGATGGGATGGAGTGAGGATTAGGGTGGGGTTGTGGTGGGTATGGGATGGAGTGAGGATAAGGGTGAGGGTTGTGGTGGGTATGGGATGGAGTGAGGATAAGGGTGAGGGTTGTGGTGGGTATGGGATGGGATGGGATGGAGTGAGGATAAGGGTGGGGGTTGTGGTGGGTATGGGATGTAGTGAGGGGGTGAGGTGTTGGTGGTATGGGATTTAGTGAGGATAAGGATGAGGGTTGTGGTGGGTATGGGATGGAGTGAGGATAAGGGTGGGTTAGTGGTGGGTATGGGATGGAGTGAGGATAAGGGTGGGGGTTGTGGTGGGTATGGGATGGAGTGAGGATAAGGGTGGGGGTTGTGGTGGGTATGGGATGGAGTGAGGATACGGGTGGGGGTGGGGGGATGGGATGGGTGAGGATAAGGGTGGGGGTTGTGGTGGGTATGGGATGGAGTGAGGATAAGGGTGGGTTGTGGTGGGTATAATGGAGTGAGGATAAGGTTGTGGTGGGTATGGGATGTAGTGAGGATTAGGGTGAGGGTGTTGGTGGGTATGGGATGGGATGGAGTGAGGATAAGGGTGGGGTTGTGGTAGGTATGGGATGGGATGGGATGGAGTGAGGATAAGGGTGGGGGTTGTGGTGGGTATGGGATGGAGTGAGGATAAGGGTGGGGGTTGTGGTGGGGATGGGATGGAGTGAGGATTAGGGTGGGGGTTGTGGTGGCTATGGGATGGAGTGAGGATAAGGGTGAGGGTTGTGGTGGGTATGGGATGGAGTGAGGATAAGGGTGAGGGTTGTGGTGGGTATGGAATGGGATGGGATGGAGTGAGGATAAGGGTGGGGTTGTGGTGGGTATGGGATGTAGTGAGGATTAGGGTGAGGTGTTGGTGGGTATGGGATTTAGTCAGGATAAGGATGAGGTTGTGGTGGGTATGGGATGGAGTGAGGATAAGGGTGGGGGTTGTGGTGTGTATGGGATGGAGTGAGGATAAGGGTGGGGTTGTGGTGGGTATGGGATGGAGTGAGGATAAGGATGGGGTTGTGGTGGGTATGGGATGGTGTGGGATAAGGGTGGGGGTTGTGGTGGGTATGGGATGGGGAGGATAAGGGTGGGGTTAGTGGTGGGTATAGGATGGAGTGGGGGGTGGGGGTTGGGTATGGGATGGAGTGAGGATAAGGGTGGGGTTGTGGTGGGTATGGGATGGAGTGAGGATAAGGGTGGGGGTTGTGGTGGGTATGGGATGGAGTGAGGATAAGGGTGGGGGTTGTGGTGGGGATGGGATGGAGTGAGGATAAGGGTGGGGGTTGTGGTGGGTATGGGATGGGATGGGATGGAGTATGATGGAGGATAAGGGTGGGGGTTGTGGTGGGTATGGGATGGGATGTGAGGATAAGGGTGGGGGTTGTGGTGGGTATGGGATGGAGGAGTAGGATTTAGGGTGGTATGGGTTGTGGTGGGTATGGGATGGAGCTGAGGATAAGGGTGAGGGTTGTGGTGGGTATGGGATGGAGTGAGGATAAGTGGGGTTGTGGTGGGTATGGGATGGGATGGGATGGAGTGAGATAAAGGTGGGGGTTGTGGTGGGTATAGGATGGAGTGAGGATAAGGGTGGGGGTTGTGGTGGGTATGGGATGTAGTGAGGATTAGGGTGAGGGTGTTGGTGGGTATGGGATGGGATGGAGTGAGGATAAGGGTGGGGGTTGTGGTAGGTATGGGATGGGATGGGATGGGTGAGGATAAGGGTGGGGGTTGTGGTGGGTATGGGATGGAGTGAGGATAAGGATGGGGGTTGTGGTGGGGATGGGATGGGTGAGGATTAGGGTGGGGTTGTGGTGGCTATGGGATGGGTGAGGATAAGGGTGAGGGTTGTGGTGGGTATGGGATGGAGTGAGGATAAGGGTGAGGGTTGTGGTGGGTATGGGATGGAGTGAGGATAAGGGTGGGGTTGTGGGGGTATGGGATGGAGTGAGGATTAGGGTGAGGTGTTGGTGGGTATGGGATTTAGTGAGGATAAGGATGAGGGTTGTGGTGGGTATGGGATGGAGTGAGGATAAGGGTGGGGGGTTGTGGTGGGTATGGGATGGAGTGAGGATAAGGGTGGGGGTTGTGGTGGGTATGGGATGGAGTGAGGATAAGGGTGGGGGTTGTGGTGGGTATGGGATGGAGTGAGGATAAGGGTGGGGGTTGTGGTGGGGATGGGATGGAGTGAGATAAGGGTGGGGGTTGTGGTGGGTATGGGAAGGAGTGGATAAGGGTGAGGGGATGGGATGGGATGGAGTGAGGATAAGGGTGGGGGTTGTGGTGGGTATGGGATGTAGTGAGGATTAGGGTGAGGGTGTTGGTGGGTATGGGATGGGATGGAGTGAGGATAAGGGTGGGGTTGTGGTAGGTATGGGATGGGATGGGATGGAGTGAGGATAAGGGTGGGGGTTGTGGTGGGTATGGGATGGAGTGAGGATAAGGGTGGGGGTTGTGGTGGGGATGGGATGGAGTGAGGATTAGGGTGGGGGTTGTGGTGGCTATGGGATGGAGTGAGGATAAGGGTGAGGGTTGTGGTGGGTATGGAATGGGATGGGATGGGTGAGGATAAGGGTGGGGGTTGTGGTGGGTATGGGATGTAGTGAGGATTAGGGTGAGGGTGTTGGTGGGTATGGGATTTATGGAGGATAAGGATGAGGGTTGTGGTGGGTATGGGATGGAGTGAGGATAAGGGTGGGGGTTGGGTGTGTATGGGATGGAGTGAGGATAAGGGTGGGGTTGTTGTGGGTATGGGATGGAGTGAGGATAAGGATGAGGGTTGTGGTGGGTATGGGATGGAGTGAGGATAAGGGTGGGGTTGTGGTGGGTATGGGATGGAGTGAGGATAAGAGGATAAATGGGATGGAGTGAGGGTGGGTTTTGTGGTGGGGATGGGATGGAGTGAGGATAAGGGTGGGGTTGTGGTGGG
Organism: Oncorhynchus nerka; assembly: GCF_034236695.1. Taxonomy (NCBI): domain Eukaryota; kingdom Metazoa; phylum Chordata; class Actinopteri; order Salmoniformes; family Salmonidae; genus Oncorhynchus; species Oncorhynchus nerka. The sequence goes on from NC_088402.1 coordinate 28,178,063, forward strand.
TATGGGATGGAGTGAGGATAAGGGTGGGGGTTGTGGTGGGTATGGGATGGAGTGAGATAAGGATGAGGGTTGTGGTGGGTATGGGATGGTGTAGGGATAAGGGTGGGGGTTGTGGTGGTATGGGATGGAGTGAGGATAAGGGTGGGGTTAGTGGTGGGTATGGGATGGATAAGGGTGGGGTTGTGATATGGGATGGTGGGGTTGTGGTTGGGTATGGGATGGAGTGAGGATAAGGGGGGGTTGTGGTGGGTATGGGATGGAGTGAGGATAAGGGTGGGGGATGGGTTGTGGTGGGTATGGGATGGAGTGAGGATAAGGGTGGGGTTGTGGTGGGGGATATGGGATGGAGTGAGATAAGGGTGGGGTTGTGGTGGGTATGGGATGTAGTGAGGATTAGGGTGAGGGTGTTGGTGGGTATGGGATTTAGTGAGGATACGGGTGGGGGTTGTGGTGGGTATGGGATGGAGTGAGGATAAGGGTGAGGGTTGTGGTGGGTATGGGATGGAGTGAGGATAAGGGCGGGGGTTGTGGTGGGTATGGGATGGGATGGGATGGAGTGAGATAAGGGTGGGGTTGTGGTGGGTATAGGATGGGGGTGGGGTTGTGGTGGGTATGGGATGGGAGGATTAGGGTGAGGGTGTTGGTGGGTATGGGATAATGGGAGGATAAGGGTGGGGGTTGTGGTAGGTATGGGATGGGATGGAGTGAGGATAAGGGTGGGGGTTGTGGTGGGTATGGATGGAGGGAGGATAAGGGTGGGGGTTGTGGTGGGGATGGGATGGGTGGGATTAGGTGGGGTTGTGGTGGTGGCTATGGGATGGAGTGAGGATAAGGGTGGGGTTGTGGTGGGTATAGGATGGAGTGAGGATAAGGGTGAGGGTTGTGGTGGGTATGGGATGGATGGGATGGAGTGAGGATAAGGGTGGGGGTTGTGGTGGGTATGGGATGTAGTGAGGATTAGGGTGGGGTGTTGGTGGGTATGGGATTTAGTGAGGATAAGGATGAGGGTTGTGGTGGGTATGGGATGGAGTGAGGATAAGGGTGGGGGTTGTGGTGGGTATGGGATGGAGTGAGGATAAGGGTGTGGTGGTGTATGGGATGGAGTGAGGATAAGGGTGGGGGTTGTGGTGGGTTGTTGTGTGGGTATGGGATGGAGTGAGGATAAGGGTGGGGTTGTGGTGGGTATGGGATGGAGTGAGGATAAGGGTGGGGGTTGTGGTGGGATGGGATGGAGTGAGGATAAGGGTGGGGGTTGTGGTGGGTATGGGATGGAGTGGGATGGGATGGGTATGAGATGGATGAGGATAAGGGTGGGGTTGTGGTGGGGATGGGATGGAGTGAGGATAGGGTGGGGTTGAGGATGGGATGGAGTGAGGATAAGGGTGGGGTTGTGGTGGGTATGAATGGATGGGATGAGGGATAAGGATTGTGGTGGGTATGGGATGTAGTGAGGATAGGGTGAGGATGGTGGGTATGGGATTTAGTGAGGATAAGGATGAGGGTTGTGGTGGGTATGGGATGGAGTGAGGATAAGGGTGGGGGTTGTGGTGTGTATGGGATGGAGTGAGGATAAGGGTGGGGTTGGGTGGGTATGGGATGGAGTGAGGATAAGGATGAGGGTTGTGGTGGGTATGGGATGGAGTGAGGATAAGGGTGTGGGTTGTGGTGGGTATGGGATGGGTGAGGATAAGGGTGGGGGTTGTGGTGGGTATGGGATGGAGTGAGGATAAGGGTGGATGTTGTGGTGGGGATGGGATGGAGTGAGGATAAGGGTGGGGTTGTGGTGGGTATGGGATGGAGTGAGGATAAGGGTGGGGATGTGGTGATGGGATGGAGTGGGATAAGGGGTTGTGGTGCGTATGGGATGGAGTGAGGATAAGGGTGGGGGTTGTGGTGGGTATGGGATGGAGTGAGGATAAGGGTGAGGGTTGTGGTGGGTATGGGATGGGATGGGATGGAGTGGCATAAGGGTGGGGGTTGTGGTGGGTATGGGATGTAGTGAGGATTAGGGTGAGGGTGTTGGTGGGTATGGGATTTAGTGAGGATACGGGTGGGGGTTGTGGTGGGTATGGGCTGGAGTGAGGATAAGGGTGAGGGTTGTGGTGGGTATGGGATGGAGTGAGGATAAGGGTGGGGTTGTGGTGGGTGTGGGATGGGATGGGATGGGATGGAGTGAGGATAAGGGTGGGGTTGTGGTGGGTATGGGATGGAGTGAGGATAAGGGTGGGGGTTGTGGTGGGTATGGGATGTAGTGAGGATTAGGGTGAGGGTGTTGGTGGGTATGGGATGGGATGGAGTGAGGATAAGGGTGGGGTTGTGGTAGGTATGGGATGGGATGGGATGGAGTGAGGATAAGGGTGGGGGTTGTGGTGGGTATGGGATGGAGTGAGGATAAGGGTGGGGGTTGTGGTGGGGATGGGATGGAGTGAGGATTAGGGTGGGGGTTGTGGTGGCTATGGGATGGAGTGAGGATAAGGGTGAGGGTTGTGGTGGGTATGGGATGGATGGAGTGAGGATAAGGGTGAGGGTTGTGGTGGGTATGGGATGGGATGGGATGGAGTGAGGATAAGGGTGGGGGTTGTGGTGGGTATGGGATGTAGTGAGGATTAGGTGAGGGTGTTGGTGGGTATGGGATTTAGTGAGGATAAGGATGAGGGTTGAGGTGGGTATGGGATGGAGTGAGGATAAGGGTGGGGTTGTGGAGTGATGGATAGGATAAGGGTGGGGTTGTGGTGGGTATGGGATGGAGTGAGGATAAGGGTGGGGGTTGTGGTGGGTATGGGATGGAGGAGGATAAGGGTGGGGGGTTGTGGGATGGGTAAGTGGGGTTGTGGTGGGTATGGGATGGAGTGAGGATAAGGGTGGGGTTGTGGTGGGTATGGGATGGAGGAGGATAAGGGTGGGGTTGTGGTGGGTATGGGATGGAGTGAGGATTAGGGTGGGGGTGTTGGTGGGTATGGGATGGGATGAGGATATGGGATGGGTGAGGATAAGGGGGGTTGTGGTGGGTATGGGATGGAGTGAGGATAAGGGTGGGGGTTGTGGTGGGGATGGGATGGAGTGAGGATTAGGGTGGGGGTTGTGGTGGCTATGGGATGGAGTGAGGATAAGGGTGAGGGTTGTGGTGGGTATGGAATGGGATGGGATGGAGTGAGGATAAGGGTGGGGGTTGTGGTGGGTATGGGATGGAGTGAGGATTGTGGTGGGGATGGGATGGGATTAGGGTGGGGGTTGTTGGTGGGTATGGGATTTAGTGAGGATAAGGATGAGGTTGTGGTGGGTATGGGGGATGGGATGGAGTGAGGATAAGGGTGGGGTTGTGGTGGGTATGAGATGGGAGGATTAGGGTGAGGGTGTTGGTGGGGATGGGATTTAGTGAGGATAAGGATGGGGTTGTTGTGGGTATGGGATGGAGTGAGGATAAGGATGGGGGGTTGTGGTGGGTATGGGATGGAGTGAGGATAAGGGTGGGGGTTGTTGTGGGTATGGGATGGAGTGAGGATAAGGATGGGGTTGTGGTGGGTATGGGATGGAGTGAGGATAAGGGTGGATGTTGTGGTGGGGATGGGATGGAGTGAGGATAAGGGTGGGGGTTGTGGTGGGTATGGGATGGAGTGAGGATAAGGGTGGGGGATGTGGTGGGTATGGGATGGAGTGAGGATAAGGGTGAGGGTTGTGGTGCGTATGGGATGGAGTGAGGATAAGGGTGGGGGTTGTGGTGGGTATGGGATGGAGTGAGGATAAGGGTGAGGGTTGTGGTGGGTATGGGATGGGATGGGATGGAGTGAGCATAAGGGTGGGGGTTGTGGTGGGTATGGGATGTAGTGAGGATTAGGGTGAGGGTGTTGGTGGGTATGGGATTTAGTGAGGATACGGGTGGGGGTTGTGGTGGGTATGGGCTGGAGTGAGGATAAGGGTGAGGGTTGTGGTGGGTATGGGATGGAGTGAGGATAAGGGCGGGGGTTGTGGTGGGTGTGGGATGGGGATGGGATGGGATGGAGTGAGGATAAGGGTGGGGGTTGTGGTGGGTATAGGATGGAGTGAGGATAAGGGTGGGGGTTGTGGTGGGTATGGGATGTAGTGAGGATTAGGGTGAGGGTGTTGGTGGGTATGGGATGGGATGGAGTGAGGATAAGGGTGGGGGTTGTGGTAGGTATGGGATGGGATGGGATGGAGTGAGGATAAGGGGTGGGGGTTGTGGTGGGTATGGGATGGAGTGAGGATAAGGGTGGGGGTTGTGGTGGGATGGGATGGAGTGAGGATTAGGTGGGGGTTGTGGTGGCTATGGGATGGAGTGAGGATAAGGGTGAGGGTTGTGGTGGGTATGGGATGGAGTGAGGATAAGGGTGAGGGTTGTGGTGGGTATGGGATGGGATGGGATGGAGTGAGGATAAGGGTGGGGGTTGTGGTGGGTATGGGATGTAGTGAGGATTAGGGTGAGGGTGTTGGTGGGTATGGGATTTAGTGAGGATAAGGATGAGGGTTGTGGTGGGTATGGGATGGAGTGAGGATAAGGGTGGGGGTTGTGGTGGGTATGGGATGGAGTGAGGATAAGGGTGTGGGTTGTGGTGGGTATGGGATGGAGTGAGGATAAGGGTGGGGGTTGTGGTGGGTATGGGATGGAGGGAGGATACGGGTGGGGTTGTGGTGGGGATGGGATGGAGTGAGGATAAGGGTGGGGTTGTGGTGGGTATGGGATGGAGTGAGGATAAGGGTGAGGGTTGTGGTGGGTATGGGATGGAGTGAGGATAAGGGTGGGGGTTGTGGTGGGTATGGGATGTAGTGAGGATTAGGGTGAGGGTGTTGGTGGGTATGGGATGGGATGGAGTGAGGATAAGGGTGATAGGTATGGGATGGAGTGAGGATAAGGGTGGGGTTGTGGTGGGTATGGGATGGAGTGAGGATAAGGGTGGGATTGTGGTGGGGATGGGATGGAGTGAGGATTAGGGTGGGGGTTGTGGTGGCTATGGGATGGAGTGAGGATAAGGGTGAGGGTTGTGGTGGGTATGGGATGGGATGGGATGGAGTGAGGATAAGGGTTGTGGTGGGTATGGGATGGAGTGAGGATAAGGGTGGGGGTTGTGGTGGGGATGGGATGGAGTGAGGATTAGGGTGGGGGTTGTGGTGGCTATGGGATGGAGTGAGGATAAGGGTGAGGGTTGTGGTGGGTATGGAATGGGATGGGATGAGTGATAAGGGGGGGGTTGTGGTGGGTATGAGATGAGTGAGGATTAGGGTGAGGTGTTGGTGGGGATGGGATTTAGTGAGGATATAGGATGAGGGTTGTGGTGGGTATGGGATGGAGTGAGGATAAGGGTGGGGGTTGTGGTGTGTATGGGATGGAGTGAGGATAAGGGTGGGGGTTGTTGTGGGTATGGGATGGAGTGAGGATAAGGATGAGGGTTGTGGTGGGTATGGGATGGAGTGAGGATAAGGGTGTGGGTTGTGGTGGGTATGGGATGGAGTGAGGATAAGGGTGGGGGTTGTGGTGGGTATGGGATGGAGTGAGGATAAGGGTGGGGGTTGTGGTGGGGATGGGATGGAGTGAGGATAAGGGTGGGGGTTGTGGTGGGTATGGGATGGAGTGAGGATAAGGGTGGGGGTGGTGGGTATGGGATGGATGAGGATAAGGGTGGGGGTTGTGGTGGGTATGGGATGTAGTGAGGATTAGGGTGAGGGTGTTGGTGGGTATGGGATGGGATGGAGTGAGGATAAGGGTGGGGTTGTGGTAGGTATGGGATGGGATGGGATGGAGTGAGGATAAGGGTGGGGGTTGTGGTGGGTATGGGATGTAAGTGAGGATTAGGGTGAGGGTGTTGGTGGGTATGGGATTTAGTGAGGATAAGGATGAGGGTTGTGGTGGGTATGGGATGGAGTGAGGATAAGGGTGGGGGTTGTGGTGGGTATGGGATGGAGTGAGTCGCTCTGGATAAGGCGTCTGCTAAATGACTTAAATGTAAATGATGTAATGAGTGAGGATAAGGGTGTGGGTTGTGGTGGGTATGGGATGGAGTGAGGATAAGGGTGGGGGTTGTGGTGGGTATGGGATGGAGGGAGGATACGGGTGGGGGTTTGGTGGGGATGGGATGGAGTGAGGATAAGGGTGGGGGTTGTGGTGGGTATGGGATGGAGTGAGGATAAGGGTGAGGGTTGTGGTGGGTATGGGATGGAGTGAGGATAAGGGTGGGGGTTGTGGTGGGTATGGGATGTAGTGAGGATTAGGGTGAGGGTGTTGGTGGGTATGGGATGGGATGGAGTGAGGATAAGGGTGGGGTTGTGGTAGGTATGGGATGGGATGGGATGGAGTGAGGATAAGGGTGGGGGTTGTGGTGGGTATGGGATGGAGTGAGGATAAGGGTGGGGGTTGTGGTGGGGATGGGATGGGTGAGGATTAGGGTGGGGGTTGTGGTGGCTATGGGATGGAGTGAGGATAAGGGTGAGGGTTGTGGTGGGTATGGGATGGGATGGGATGGGAGTGAGGATATGGGGAGGATGGGGGGGTTGTGGTGGGGATGGGATGGAGTGAGGATTAGGGTGGGGGTTGTGGTGGCTATGGGATGGAGTGAGGATAAGGGTGAGGGGTTGTGGTGGGTATGGAATGGGATGGGATGGAGTGAGGATAAGGGTGGGGGTTGTGGTGGGTATGAGATGTAGTGAGGATTAGGGTGAGGGTGTTGGTGGGGATGGGATTTAGTGAGGATAAGGATGAGGGTTGTGGTGGGTATGGGATGGGTGAGGATAAGGGTGGGGTTGTGGTGTGTATGGGATGGAGTGAGGATAAGGGTGGGGGTTGTTGTGGGTATGGGATGGAGTGAGGATAAGGATGAGGGTTGTGGTGGGTATGGGATGGAGTGAGGATAAGGGTGTGGGTTGTGGTGGGTATGGGATGGAGTGAGGATAAGGGTGGGGTTAGTGGTGGGTATGGGATGGAGTGAGGATAAGGGTGGGGGTTGTGGTGGGGATGGGATGGAGTGAGGATAAGGGTGGGGTTGTGGTGGGTATGGGATGGAGTGAGGATAAGGGTGGGGGATGTGGTGGGTATGGGATGGAGTGAGGATAAGGGTGGGGGTTGTGGTGGGTATGGGATGTAGTGAGGATTAGGGTGAGGGTGTTGGTGGGTATGGGATGGGATGGAGTGAGGATAAGGGTGAGGGTTGTGGTGGGTATGGGATGGGATGGGATGGAGTGAGGATAAGGGTGGGGGTTGTGGTGGGTATGGGATGGAGTGAGGATAAGGGTGGGGGTTGTGGTGGGGATGGGATGGAGTGAGGATTAGGGTGGGGTTGTGGTGGCTATGGGATGGAGTGAGGATAAGGGTGAGGGTTGTGGTGGGTATGGAATGGGATGGGATGGAGTGAGGATAAGGGTGGGGTTGTGGTGGGTATGAGATGTAGTGAGGATTAGGGTGAGGGTGTTGGTGGGGATGGGATTTAGTGAGGATAAGGGTGGGGGTTGTTGTGGGTATGGGATGGAGTGAGGATAAGGATGAGGGTTGTGGTGGGTTTGGGATGTAGTGAGGATTAGGGTGAGGGTGTTGGTGGGTATGGGATGGAGTGAGGATAAGGGTGGGGGTTGTGGTGGGTATGGGATGGGATGGAGTGAGGATAAGGGTGGGAGTTGTGGTGGGTATGGGATGGAGTGAGGATAAGGGTGAGGGTTGTGGTGGGTATGGGATGGGATGGAGTGAGGATAAGTGTGGGGGTTGTGGTTGTGGTGATGTCCCACAGATTTAGATCAATACAGTGATGGTTCAGGATCCCACAATAGCTAGCTCTTCTTCCCATCACTATGGCATATTCCACTGATACAGATCGGTGGGACCAACAAGAGGGATGGGTTGAGATGAGGATAGGGGTAAGGGTGGGGATTTCACTGAAACAGTGGGACTGACATAAGAGTGATGGGATGGGTTGAGATGAGGATAGGGATAAGGGTGGGGATTTCACTGAAACAGTGGGACTGACATAAGAGTGATGGGATGGGTTTAGATGAGGATAGGGGTAAGGGTGGGGATTTCACTGAAACAGTGGGACTGACATAAGAGTGATGGGATGGGTTTAGATGAGGATAGGGGTAAGGGTGGGGATTTCACTGAAACAGTGGGACTGACATAAGAGTGATGGGATGGGTTGAGGTGGGGTGAGGATAGGGGTAAGGGTGGGGATTTCACTGAAACAGTGGGACTGACATAAGAGTGATGGGATGGGTTTAGATGAGGATAGGGGTAAGGGTGGGGATTTCACTGAAACAGTGGGACTGACATTAGAGTGATGGGATGGGTTTAGATGAGGATAGGGGTAAGGGTGGGGATTTCACTGAAACAGTGGGACTGACATAAGAGTGATGGGATGGGTTGAGGTGGGGTGAGGATAGGGGTAAGGGTGCGGATTTCACTGAAACAGTGGGACTGACATAAGAGTGATGGGATGGGTTTAGATGAGGATAGGGGTAAGGGTGGGGATTTCACTGAAACAGTGGGACTGACATAAGAGTGATGGGATGGGTTTAGATGAGGATAGGGGTAAGGGTGGGGATTTCACTGAAACAGTGGGACTGACATAAGAGTGATGGGATGGGTTTAGATGAGGATAGGGGTAAGGGTGGGGATTTCACTGAAACAGTGGGACTGACATAAGAGTGATGGGATGGGTTTAGATGAGGATAGGGGTAAGGGTGGGGATTTCACTGAAACAGTGGGACTGACATAAGAGTGATGGGATGGGTTTAGATGAGGATAGGGGTAAGGGTGGGGGTTTCACTGAAACAGTGGGACTGACATAAGAGTGATGGGATGGGTTTAGATGAGGATAGGGGTAAGGGTGGGGATTTCACTGAAACAGTGGGACTGACATAAGAGTGATGGGATGGGTTTAGATGAGGATAGGGGTAAGGGTGGGGATTTCACTGAAACAGTGGGACTGACATAAGAGTGATGGGATGGGTTTAGATGAGGATAGGGGTAAGGGTGGGGATTTCACTGAAACAGTGGGACTGACATAAGAGTGATGGGATGGGTTGAGGTGGGGTGAGGATAGGGGTAAGGGTGGGGATTTCACTGAAACAGTGGGACTGACATAAGAGTGATGGGATGGGTTTAGATGAGGATAGGGGTAAGGGTGGGGATTTCACTGAAACAGTGGGACTGACATAAGAGTGATGGGATGGGTTTAGATGAGGATAGGGGTAAGGGTGGGGGTTTCACTGAAACAGTGGGACTGACATAAGAGTGATGGGATGGGTTTAGATGAGGATAGGGGTAAGGGTGGGGATTTCACTGAAACAGTGGGACTGACATAAGAGTGATGGGATGGGTTGAGGTGGGGTGAGGATAGGGGTAAGGGTGGGGGTTTCACTGAAACAGTGGGACTGACATAAGAGTGATGGGATAGGTTGGGGTGGGGTGAGGAAAGAGGTAGTGGTGGGGGTTGGAGAGATCCATGCCATGATAGAGGGAGGTTATGCGATAGGATGAGGGTGAGGAGAAGGGTAGGAGTGGCAGTAGTGGTGGAGTACCACAGATTTAGATCGATACAGTCCTGGTGCAGGACCACAACACTATCTCATGTCCTAATGAGACCTTGAAAATACCTCAACTCTCTCTAAATCCTAAATCCCTTAAAGCCCTAAGTTGTTGTTTGTTTCCTTTTTAAGCCATTTAGGATGGTCCTAAATCCATTTTGAGACTTTCCGTGGTCAGGCATCCATATTCTGACCTTCAACATCCCAGAAATAGACCTTAGCTCAGTCTTATATAAAAAAACAAATATTTTGCCTGTTATTCATATTCATCTCTCTCTCAGTACCAGTCATTCTGCCGCCTCCAATGGTGTTATGTATTAAACATGTAGAATATGTATGACATTATGTCAGAGCATCATGATCCAGGGATGTGTGAGTGTGTGTGTACGTGTGTGTGTGTGTGTGTGTGTGTCTGTGTGTGTGTGTGTGTGTGTGTGTGTGTGTGTGTGTGTGTGTGTGTGTGTGTGTGTGTGTGTGTGTGTGTGTGTGTGTGTGTGTGTGTGTGTGTGTGTGTGTGTGTGTGTGTGCGTGTGCGTGTGTGTGCGTGTGGGGACATTTATCAAGGACAGAATATTCCACCTCTGCAAAGATGACAAAGGGGTGATTATACTAATTAATACACATTTTAATCGATTGTGCAAACAGATCCTCAAGGAAGATGGATTCTTTTAATTATGCTATTGGACCAAAAAACACATCTGGCTAATTCATCTATATGGGCCAAATAATGATGATTCACACTTCTAAAATATATATAATAATCTATTGAGCTCACCGGCAACGAATGAATCTATTATTATGCTGGGAGATTATAATACGGTTTTAAGTACCTCAATGGATCGTAAAAGAAATCACACTACAAACTATCCCCCTCGTGCACTTAAGGAGATCACGAATATCATGGATACATTAGAACTAGTGGCTATATGGAGGCTGAAAACCCTGACCTAGTGAGATATACATGGAGGAGGTTAAATCAAGCTAGCCGTCTTGACTACTTCCTGGTTTTATTCTTGCTGGCATCAAAAGTTTTAAAAAGTTAGGAGAACAAATGCGATCGGACCACCATCGAATTGGCCTCCATTTAACTCTTACAGAATTTCCATGTGGACGGGGATATTGGAAATTTAATCAAAGCCTTTTGGATGACAATATGTTCTTAACGAAGACATTAGTATATAAATAATTCAGAATGGACTTTTTTCTGCACCACACAGGTACAGCAGATCCCCTTATTGTATTGGATGCTTTTACATGTACTTTTAGAGGCCATTCACTACAATGCTCATCATTAAAACAAAAGCAGTTTAGGGCAAAAGAGAATAGACTAATAAAGGAAATAGAGGAATTAACAGCGCAGGTAGATGGTAATGGAAACTGTACTAAAGAGGAACAAAATAGGTAAGAGGAAAATCAAAAAGAATTGGAGGTACTTACTCAAGCACGATCAAGTGTAATGTATAAAAATAAAGCTAATTGGATGGAAAATTGTGAAAAAAGCTTTCTTTCCTAATAATAATAATAATAATAATAATAATGATGTAAAATATACAAAAATATACAAATTTATAGAAAGATGGTATACCAGTAGAGGTATTTCAGTCCTTTTTTGATGTACTCAAAGATCCATTATTATCATGTTTTAATTACTCTTATACAAATGGTAGACTTTCAGGTACTCAACAAGAAGGTTTGATTGTATTACTACTAAAACAGGACCCAGGTGGTAAGTAAAAAGATCCAGTCCATTTAAAAATCTGGAGGCCTCTTATAATTCACTGTTGTGAAGCGAAAATCCTGACAAAATGCATGAACATAGAATAATAAAGGTTTTACCAGATATTGTTCATCCTGATCAGACAGTTTTTTTACAATGACGATATATTGGAGATAATATACGGCAATTACTTGTAACAACTGAACATCAAAGATACAGTACCAAGCCTCGTCTTCATAGCAGATTTCGAAAAGGCGTTTGATTACATTTACATTTACATTTAAGTCATTTAGCAGACGCTCTTATCCAGAGCGACTTACAAATTGGTGCATTCACCTTATGACATCCAGTGGAACAGCCACTTTACAATAGTGCATCTAAATCTTTTAAGGGGGTGAGAAGGATTACTTTATCCTATCCTAGGTTTGATAAAGTATGACTAGAATTTATATATAAATGCCTGGATTACTTTAATTTCGGTGAATCTCTTATACAATGGGTTAAAGTTATGTACAGCAACCCCAGATGTAAAATAGTAAATACTGGTTACTTCTCAGAAAGTATTGAGCTTTAAGAGGAGTAAAACAAGGCTGTCCGTTGTCTCCATATCTATTTATTATGGTCATTGAAACGCTAGCTATAAAATGAGATCCAACAAGAACTTCAAGGGGATAGAAATCCAGGGGATAAAAAAAAGTATCATTGTAGATCCATGACTCAACACTTTTCTTTAAATCCTCAATCTGGATTCTCATTGAAGATCTTGATAGTTTTTATAGCCTCTTTGGACTAAAACCTAATTATGACAAGTGTACCATATTACGTATTGGATTGTTAAAAGACACAGTGTTTACACTACCTTGTAGTTTACCAATAAAATGGGCAGATGGTGAAGCAGACATTCTTGGTATTCACATATCGAAAATATAAAGGAACTTACCACAATCAATTTCAATAGAAAGTTAGCAAAAATAGACAAGATTCTGCAACCATGGAGAGGTAAATACTACTAAAGCCCTTTTCATACTAAGCTGGTTACAATTTTAGTTTTATCCTCCAGAAAAGATAGAACAAATGTGACAACAAATGTTATGGTTAAACTCAAATATCCTCAATGGGATCGGTGTCCATATCCTTGCTTCAGGTCCTGAGTTACATGCAGTTAGATTTGTGTATGTCACTTTAGGCGCCAACGGGTCAGATCCTTAAGAGGATGTACTAATTGATAAAAAAAATGTTTCAATGGATTTTTAAAATGTTTTATTATTATATTTATTAATGATATTATGAACAGAAACGGAGGAGTTATGTCACATATGCAGCTATTGAAAATATATGGGAATGTCTGCTCAATCCAAACTGGAGGAGGCAAGTGGAAAAGGGAGAAGGTAGGGAACTTGTTTGCCTGCCATATTTGAAAGATACATGGCACATGGTTTATGAACTGGTACAAAAAAACACTTTGAATTTTTCAATTTAAATTGTTATATAAAATTCTTGCCACTAACAGAATGCTATATACAGTTGAAGTTGGACTTTCTTGGGCGCCCTGAAGCCTTCTTCACAACAATTGAACCTCTCTCCTTGAAGTTCTTGATGATCCGATAAATGGTTAATTTAGGTGCAATCTTACTGGCAGCAATATCCTTGCCTGTGAAGCCCTTTTTGTGCAAAGCGATGATGACGGCACGTGTTTCCTTGCAGGTAACCATGGATGACAGAGGTAGAACAATGATTCCAAGCACCACCCAACTTTTGAAGCTTACAGTCTGTTATTCGAACTCAATCAGCATGACAGAGTGATCTCCAGCCTTGTCCTCGTCAACACTCACACCTGTGTTAACGAGAGAATCACTGACATGATGTCAGCTGGTCCTTTTGTGGCAGGGCTGAAATGCAGTGGAAAGGTTCTGGGGGGATTCAGTATATTTGCATGGCAAATTAATTGAAATTTATCTGATCACTCTTCATAACATTCTGGAGTATATGCAAATTGCCATCATACAAACTGAGGCTGCAGACTTTGTGAAAATTAATATTTGTGTCATTCTCAAAACTTTATGGCCACAACTGTGCACTCAATTAGTATTTGGTAGCATTGCCTTTAAAATGGTTTAACTTGGGTCAAATGTTTCAGGTAGCCTTCCACAAGCTTCCCACAATAAGTTGGGTGAATTTTGACCCATTCCTCCTGACAGAGTTGGTGTAACTGAGTCAGGTTTGTAGGTCTCCTTGCTCGCACACACTTTTTCAGTTCTGCCCACACATTTTCTATAGGATTTGTGATAGCCACTCCAAGACCTTGACTTTGTTGTCCTTAAAACATTTCGCCACAACTTTGGATGTATGCTTGGGGTCATTGTCCATTTGGAAGACCCATTTGTGACCAAGCTTTAACTTCCTGACTGATGTCTTGAGATGTTACTTCAATATTTCCACGTCATTTTTCCTCCTCATGATGCCATCTATTTTGTGAAGTGCACCAGTCCCTCCTGCAGCACAGCACCCCCACAACATGATTCTGCCACCCCTGTGCTTCACGGTTCTTCTCCCACTTTTTCCTCCAAACATAACGATGGTCATTATGGCCAAACAGTTCTATTTTTGTTTCATCAGACCAGACGACATTTCTCCAGAAAATTTGATCTTTGTCCCTATGTGCCGTTGCAAACCGTAGTCTGGCTTTTTTATGCCAGTTTGGAGCAGTGGCTTCTTCATTGCTGAGCAGCCTTTCAGGTTATGTCGATATAGGACTCGTTTAACTGTGGATAGAGATACTTTTGTACCTGTTTCCTCCAGAAACTTCACAAGGTCCTTTGCTGTTGTTTTGGGATTGATTTGCACTTTTCGCACCAAAGTACATTCATCTCTAGGAGACAGAACGTGTCTCCTTCCTGAGCGGTATGACGGCTGCATGGTCCCATGGTGTATATACTTGTGTACTGTTGTTTGTACATATGAATGTGGTACCTTCAGGCATTTGGAAATTGCTCCCAAGGATGAACCAGACTTGTGGAGGTCTTTTTTCTGAGGTCTTTAGATTTTCCCATGATGTCAAGCAAAGAGGCACTGCGTTTGATGGTAGGCCTTGAAATACATCCACACTTCTAATTGACTCAAATGAGGTCAATTAGCCAGAAGCTTCTAAAGCCATGACATAATTTTCTGGAATTTGCCAAGCTGTTTAAAGGCACAGTCAACTTAGTGTATGTAAACTTCTGACCCACTGGAATTGTGATGCAGTGAATTATAAGTGAAATAATATGTCTGTAAACATTTTTCTGAAAAATTGCTTGTGTCATGCACAAAGTAGATGTCCTAACCAACTTGCAAAAACTATAGTTTGTTAACAAGAAATTTGTGGAGTTGTTGAAAACGAGTGTTAATGACTCCAACCTAAGTGTATGTAAACCTACGACTTCAACTGTATATTGGGCATACAACAATCTCAGCTCTGTAGATTTGCTGCGAAGAGACAGAGTTCAGGAATGGTTAGAAAAATCACTACATTCACTTAAAATTAACCTTACAAATAGCAGTGTTGGGCGATTTGGAAAGCCATAGTCAATCAATAAATAATATAATAATACTCGTCGGAAAGGTTTTCATCTTTAGCTCACAATCTGTGGACACTAAAAGATTAGAAAGGTTCAAAATGTAAAATATATATATATATATATATGTTACATGGAAACCAAACGAGGGTGGTCTACGGTGAATGGTCGGATGGTCTGAGAGTGGCTGAGGGCCGGGATTAAAGAGCTGAGGTCTATGGTGATAGGTGGGATGGTCTGAGAGTGGCTGAGGGGCGGGATTAAAGAGCTGAGGTCTATGGTGATAGGTGGGATGGTCTGAGAGTGGCTGAGGCCCGGGATTAAAGGTGGTGATAGGTGGGATGGTCTGAGAGTGGCTGAGGGGCGGGATTAAAGAGCTGAGGTCTATGGTGATAGGTGGGATGGTCTGAGAGTGGCTGAGCTGCGGGATTAAAGAGCTGATGTTTGGTAATGTATTATTGTAATGTGACTGCTTTATATAAAAGTACCATGTATGTAAAATGTGTACGTAAAATGTGTATGTAAAATGTGTATGTATAATATGTAGCAGAAAAGCTTTTTAAAAAACTAAAAAGAGATTTGTCCTCCGAAGATGGGGTTGGTGGATGAGTTAATTTTTAAAAAATGTCAGAAAAAAAAGATGACAATGATTCAGTATCTGTTGTCTTAATGTCTGTGTGATACAGTTGGTGATACACAAGGTTTTATCCAGCTAGCTTATGTATTAGAGATGCAGTCATTTGGATATGAGCTCATTTCTATTCCATGTACGCTGTCAAAGTCATGAGTAAAAGATTAAACTAATGCCCCACTGCCTGAATTTGAATTTCAATTGGTGCAAATATTCACTTCAATTCATATGTTCTTGTTTTGAAATAAGTTTTTAATTCCCCCGGCTTCCTCCCTCATGTCTAATGGCTCTGTCGTCTGCCTGCTTGTTTGTCTGAGAAAGCGAACCAATCTTTCATGATGTTGTAAACATTTATCATAATACCCCATGCGTATTTTCCCTTCAGACTTGGTGAATATGTGGACAAGTATTATGTGGTTTGTGTACTCTTATAGGTTTGTCTGTTAAACTCCCTATCTCCTTACATAACCAATATCTGGGTTTTATTTATTATTTTTATTGAACCTTTATTTACTCTGCAAGTCAGTTAAGAATAAATTATCATTTACAATGACGGCCTACACCAGCCAAACACTAACAGGGCGACACTGGGCCAAATGTGCGCCTACCTATGGGACTCTCGATTGCGGCCGGTTGTGATACAGCCCAGGATCGAACCAGGGTCTGTAGTGACGCCTCTAGCACTGCGATTCAGTGTCTTAGACCGCTGCGCCACTCGGGAGCTAGGTGTCTAGGTGAACAAATGCGCCAGATCTGATTTTGCAATGTGATTTTGTGGATGATATCGGCACATGATGCAGACTGTATATTATATTGTTTGTGTATGTAACAGACGTGGACACCTTCACATTCTAAGTATCCTCAGCTAGCCTCATACTGTGTCTCCTGTCTCCCTGTGCCTCCAGGTGAGTATGTGGACCGCCAGTTATGCCGTGATGCCATCCTTCCCATGCCCGTCATCTGTGAGGTGCCTTGCCCCAAGGACTGTGTCCTCAGTCCCTGGACCACCTGGTCCCTGTGCTCACACACCTGCTCCGGGAAGAACACAGAGGGAAGGCAGATGAGAGCACGCTCTGTACTGGCCTACAGCGCTGGGGAAGGTGAGACTACAATCACACAACGCACAGCGTCAGACCTGGTCCCAGACCTGTCTGTGTAGTACAGCTGACTCATATGGTTGTTGTCATGCCAAACATAGGAGTTGACCAATGGGAGTTGGCAAGACCGCACTGGGTCAGGGACCAGGCCACACAGCATCAGACCGGGGTTCAAATAGTATCTATTTTCTTTCAAGTACATTGATGATTGATAGAGCCTGTCTGTAGTACATGCAGCTGGACAGGGTTTTCACTTTTCTATTGGTTCTGTTGCACCAGATGAGCTCAATCATGTGCAGCTAAAATATTGGAAAGATAACATTTTCTTCATTTGATCCCAGGTCTGCACAGCATGCAGGAGAGTATCTGGTATCTCATATGAGGCTGCTGAAGCAAGCATTTCACCATGCCCTCAGTCTTTGCTTCTCTCTGCCTCTCTTCTATGTTCCAACAGCCAAATAGTATAAATGATTCTGTATGTTCCTCCTCCACAGCGACTGCTCAGGTTGTAGCCTGGGTTACTGTGATGCAGGGTAAGGTTGTGTGACATAGTCACAAGGAATAACAAGCTTGAATACTGTAGGATATATGGCTGTACAACTCTCTAGAGTTACATTTTCAATGTTTAGGCTCAAAGAATCTGAGCGTTGTTGTGAAGTGCTTGGAGCCCTAGTGCATAGTAAGAGCGTCTGCTAAATGACTTAAATGTAAATGTAAATTATTTATTGCACCTTTCACAAATGTATGGATGGTTACAAAGAAATCATAACAACTTTGCGTTTACCTTCCTTTAAGGTCTATCGCAGGTGCCCAAGGTTCCTGCGCTCTTCGGTACTATCATTTTTCTTATGCCCTTAGAATGCAGTGTTCCCATAGATGTAGTTATTCAGCCTTGTAGATGTTATAAGTCAATGTATGTAGTCGATATATGGCTACCTGCGTATCTATTTCCCCTCACTGCCTGCTCAGCATAATGTTATGCTTGTACTATGTAAAACTTGTACTGACCCTCAACAGCGCAGTGCTAGTAAAGAACATTCCTTCGTGTTAAGTGCTATCTGAAACCTTAACGAGAGGAGGCTGAAACCCTAAGGAGAAGAGAAGTGTGGAAGGGGGAGTCTGGTCAGTAATGGAACAAGTGCCTCTGGGTTAGAGTCTTACCGTCTAAGCTGCCAGTCACGACCTGAGAACCCATCTCTATACAACCCACTCTAGGCTGTGTGATTGCCTGGCAGTAGATCAGCATGTTGTAGTGCATTTTATAGTACTGCTATGATTTTAACAGTTCTTGTAGATATCCTCCACTGGACCATAGCAAGACAATGAGTATAGCTCATGTGATTATTGTGGATAGTCAGATTAATATAATAGTTTGATTAAAATGTTTACATGCTTAGGTAGAAGAACAATTTCCCTAATAATCTTGTTTACATGGACACATCTGAAATCAGGCTACCTGATGGCACTCTGATAAATGCAGAAAATCGGCAATCAAAATAAACGTTCTACCACAGCTGCCAGGTTATTTCTTGGAAATGTATTTGATTCTGGGCACGAACATATAAAGTATGTATGTGATAACTACTTCTTATGAGGCAAACATTCAGTTGTTCCGAACACACTTCACTCGCACTAAAGAGGGAGGCTCGCTCGGCTGCTGCTAGCTCATGTGCAGATCAAATACACAGCTGGAACACGATTAAGGTGTTTACTGTACGTGTCCTAATCATTTGAAAGACTGCTCAGAAAACCAGGTGTTTTAATTAGGCGTATGCTTACTTTCATTTTGTCCTGACGCCGATTAAGAAATGCAGAGTAAGGTATTTACATGACTAACAACTGGGTAATTGCAACTCAGGGAGAAGTGGGGTTGAGCCCATAGAGTAATTACAACAGGCCATGTTAGGACACTTTTGTAATATCACAAAGGATTAGCCGAGGTAGCTTGACCCACTAGCTACAGTTCTGTTAATAACAACTGTAGGGAGACTTGGCCTTGTTTTACATGTCGTGAAAGGTTATGGGGACTTTTACTCGAAGAGCTCTGTAACGTAACATGGAGGCAAAGGAGGTACTTTATTGTAAAGGATGTAAGAAAACATAATATTACCTCTGCATGATTTTTATGGTTAGAGACCTTTTACAAGACTTGTAAAGAGAATAATGGCACTACCAGCAAAGCAGATGTTCAATAATCCACACCAAGTCAGAGTTCAATAGTTTTATTAGTAACACTGAAACATTCAAATACAGCTCTACAATGTCATTCATTAACCATAGTAGTAACAATGACACAACATACCTGACTAACTAATGTCTCTTGGAGGAAAAATGTCAATAGCATCCTTTAGAAATGACTCGTTGAAGGACATGCTCCCAAAGGGGCTACAGAGGTCAATTATATATCTTCACTGTGTGGCTTTTGAAGACAGAAGCATTTCCTTATGTAAGCATCATCAGTTTTCCCCTGCTCCACCAATGATTGGCTGATCTCAGTCCTTCTCCAGCATTGAATGGAGGATCGCGGTGGTTATGTCCTTCTCTTTCATTGGCTGGTGGATCTCATTGATTGGCCACTGGATCACATTGATTGGTAATGGTTGACCTTCCCTTCGGGGCCTGGTATCCCAGCTTGACAGAGCCTGCTAATGTTTGACATCCCATCGTGGTGAGGGGTGGTTAAGGGTCACACACACACAGATACGATACAACACACACACATGACAACGATCTGTGGTAGGGATGGAAACGGGGTCACATGTGGTCCACCTGGTGTCCAAGATACTGTCAGACCCCGGGTCAACTCATCTCCGTTGTCTCCATCTCCATGACTGCTTTCCCCCAAGGGACAATATTGGTTTATTTAGCTCTGACACTGCTGTAGTAACGTTTTAACTCAATGAGTGGAACCAAAAATAGAAGTTAATCCTTAGAGCACAAGACACAGATGTATCAATTGAATGGAAGTGGAGAAGGCTTGGATGATCAGAGACAAACAGCTTAACTTACTCACTTTCTCGTTATGATAAGATGACAACGTTGTCAGCTCAGGCTCAATAGTCAGTGCAACTTACGAAGCTTAGAAAATAAACCCTATTGGCTGAGCTGTCTTGTTCCCAGCGAATCAAGGCAAACCACACTCATGTAACTGAGTATTTGTATTTATTAGGGATCCCATTAGTATCTCCTGTATTTGAATGTGGTGTTTGTGCTTCTGCTTCCTCTTTTTGACAACTGCTGTTGGGGTTTATAGATACGTTTGATTGATTGATAATTTGGTTGTTGTGTATTTGACAGGCGGGGTCCAGTGCCCCAACAGCAGTGCTCTCCAGGAGGTGCGGAGCTGCAACGACCACCCTTGTACTGTGTACCACTGGCAGACAGGGCCCTGGGGACAGTGTATCGAGGACACCTCGGTCCCCTCTGCCAACTCCACAGGGGCTCGGGCCGGAGTTGGGGGAGGGGACTCCTCGTGCTCTGTGGGGATGCAGACACGGAAGGTCATCTGTGTACGGGTCAATGTGGGACAGGTGCCACCCAAAAAGTAAGAGTCTCTCCTTCAAAATAAGAGTTTATTTTTTCTAAGTAAGAATTCCACCTTCAAAGTAAAAAAAATAAATAATACATGGTATTTATTATATAGCGCTTTTTAAGCACCCAAAGTTGTAAGAGTAAAAGTTTTTCCTTCAAAAAGATAACTGAATACCAACATAAGTAGTCTATGAATATAATATTTGTGTAAAGTGAGAGAGGAATATTTCTGTTCAAGCAAATTACAGACAGTAAATGCGAGTAGAACGGTTATGCTTATGCTGATTTGGCATAATACGTATGCAGGGTTCAATAAGCCTTTGCTAAGCATAAATCAAAGCACCAATGCACAGAGAATTTGTCCCAGTATCTGTGTATGGAAGGAACAAAATCCTATTGTTACCACTGTCTGTCTGGCTGCATAGCTGTGAGCTGATGGGTTCCCTGACAGGTTTCTGCCTAGGTTCCAGACATTTGTTCTAAAGCATCTGGGTTCTCCCTCCCTACCACCCTTAGGGCATCTTAGGGATATGAATTATATTGAATGATCTATTTATTTATTCAGCTTTAATAGAAGCATTATTCTGGCAGGATGAGCTGGAGCTACTAGGCTGACTGGGGACGGGCTAGATCCCATGCTGGGTATGGAAATGAGCCTCGGACAGTTTTATTCCGGCAGTTTCTGATTCTCTCATCCAGGGTTTTATTTTACCTAGCTACCACTTCACACTAGCACACAATGCTGCTCATAGTTACAGCTGCTGAACTACTATCACTTAATACATGACACATAACTTAACGCACCCACTAGGTTTGGAACAATATACTAATATACCGTGATATCAAATAATGAAATCGTATAATGTCATGACTGAAACGTGTATGATATGCTAATGAGTTCATTACCATTTAGAACATGAACAAGTTAACACTGTTACAGTGGGGATATGGTATTCAAAGCAATGTACAGTAGGGGCTCAATCTGCAGCCCTAAAACCAATGATTCACAATATACTGGGAGAATCCCTGCAGCATTCCTTAGACCAATGATCCCGTACTGATATATAGCGGAAGCGGTGATATTGTGTTGACCAGACAAATATGCATTCGTTAACATAAGCGGTATATGCACACATCTCGACACATTTAGATTATGACACATTTAAGCACCCCAGTCTCAGCTGAACACAGTATGGTTATTTTGGCTCTATCATGTGTCTGTGCATATGCATCTAGCACAGGGGAGTCAAACTCATTCCATGGAGGAACTAGAGTCTGCCGGTTTTAGTTGTTTTCCTTTCAATTAAGACTTAGACAACCAGGTGAGGGGAGTTCCTTACTAATTAGTGACCTTAATTCATCAATCAAGTACAAGGGAGGAGCAAAAACCCGCAGACACTCGGCCCGCCGTGGGAGGAGTTTGACACGTGATCTATATGATGTGATTTCATGTAATTTCAGGTGTCCGGAGAGTATTCGTCCTGAGACAGTCAGGCCTTGCCTCCTGCCATGTAAAAGAGACTGCAGCGTCACCCCCTACAGCGATTGGAGCGCCTGCCCTGCCATATGCAAAGCAGGTACCTACTAGCTTTTTCAAACTTCTCAAGAATACACAGATATAGAACAATGTACAGCTGAACAACACATTCAAGAACACACATATATTGTTTGTTGTCTATGTACAGCTGAACAACACATTCAAGTACACACATATATTGTTTGTTGTCTATGGCAAAAATGCAACTATGTCAAGAGATGTACAATATGCCAAGCAGGTACAGCCTATTATTCTCAAGTATAGATTACAGTACACACAGATACAGAGTAGTCTGTCCATGGCAAAAAAATGCTCAAGAGATGTAGCCTATGCCTTGTGGTTTTGAAATGAGCACACGCTTCAAAGCATTTGAAGGAATTCCTTACAACAGAGAATGCTAAATAATAGTGGGTCTGTCGTTAAGTGTTAGCTTTCTGGTTTCTACAGGCCCGACAAATCTGATAAACAAAACACTTGCACAGTTATGGAATGGTTACTCTTCTCCTCATCATATGTTTCCGTTTGAGCTGAGAAAACAATTAGCTAAGTCAGAACCATAACAGGAACCAGCGAACGCGCATTGTTGCTTGGCAACATTTTTCTATATCAAGAACTAGTACAAATGCAGCTAATCAGCAAAAAGTGCTGTGCCATTTATGAAGCAATTTGCTGCAACACTGCAACAACCTCTTTGTGAGCTAGAACACACTTGTTAAGATACATATTTCTGTGATTTCAGGAGTGAGTGTTATATTCATGAAATACTTGACATGATTACTCTACAGAAACATCTGCTAAGCAATACTTTATAGTCTAAAGAACGGTCCCTCGGCTTGTTTTCCGAGTCTTCTATCCTTTAATCTCTCTGCTAGTAATCTTGCTGGTATTATTTCACATTTGGCACACAGGTCATCTGGCTTTACTATGAGTATCTGGTCATGGAGTTATCCTTCTCCAATGAGAACAGATCCTACCATATAAATACAGTATCTATCTCTATCTACTGCAGCTAGCTATCTCTATGGATCCTACATTGCAACATGGATATGGCCATTGTAATATGATCCTGATAGGGATATGGATTACTGCCTGTACTGTATATAGCCTAGATATGTGACCCGTTCCAGGAAACTAGGTGTATGTCGGAAGTCCCGACTTCATAGGAGAGCCGTTTGAATGGAAAAAAATGTTTTTTTATCAACATTTTTATCTGGACACTTTCTGTTTACCTGGATTGCTTCCTTATTGTAGGCTACTACTTTCACCACTTTTAATCTTTACTTCTCACTGTTTAGCACATGACCTCACATGTAATCCTTAAAGAGATGGGTTGGGCTGGCTTAAGAGGGTGTGAACAATGCTGAATGGGTGTAGACAAAGGAGATGTCTCCAGTAGGTACCAAAACATTCAAAGGCCCTTTTCACAAAAGTGAGTTTACAAGTTTATCAACTTTCAAAGCAGAATTACGTTCCTATTGTTCCTCAAAAATGTGGTGTATGTTATACCATTTTGTAGCTCTGTGTCTCTACTTTTTACCATTGAAAAAAAAATCGAATCCAGGTGGTGAGTCACATATGGACTTCCTGTAGTAAGGACAATATAACCTCACTGAGGTGGGTGGACACTAGCACATAAGAGAAGCCCATATCAATCAATATCCCATGCTTGATTTCATTACCTTCTCTCAGAACTGGTCAGGAAAGTACATATCTGCTGTAGAACACTAAACTAGAGAGAGCTGGGAACCAACTGTGCTCCTTCATTATGTTTCATTGTTGAGCAAGGTTAATGACACACAGCTGCTAAAAGTCAACAGCGAACAAAACACACTTGTTTTACAAGGACCTTTTCAAGGACCTGTGATTTGCATTACTCAAGTACGTAACAGGCATTCATCATAATCATTTTGCACTTCCAGGCCCAATGGAAGTTGCTTGAGTGTTGCTGTTATTGTCTCTGTCTATTGATTGGGACAGTGTGTGAATAAAGTGCTTTTCTATTGGTTCTTATAAGGCGGCAACACGAAAAGGAAACAGAACAGGAAACGCATCATCATCCAGCTGCCGGCCAATGGGGGACAGGACTGTCCGGAGGTGTTGGCTCAGGAGAGAGACTGTGAGGTGCCGTCTGTCTGTCTGGGATACAGGTAAGGCTCCATCAGCATCCAAAACCACTCTACTCACTGTGTCGTCTCTCTTGACTAAAGAGGAGTCAAGTTAACTACTATCTTAGAAGAAAGGGTGCTATCTGGAACCTAAAATGGTTATTCAACTGTCCCCATAGGAGAACCCTTTGAAGAATCATTTTTGTTTGTAGGTTGAACCCTTTTGAGTTCCATGTATAACTCTTTGCACAGAGAATTTAAATGAAACCCAAAAGGTTTATGCCTGAACCAAAAATGGTTATCCTATGGGGACAGCCAAAGAACCCCTTTGGCACCCTTTTTTCTCTGAGTGTAGACCAAGACTTTGACTCTCAAGATGACTGAGCTGTGTTCTGTTTCATGTATTGCAGGTGGAAGACACACAAGTGGCGGCGATGCCAGTTGGTTCCCTGGTCCGTGCGTCAGGACAGTCCTGGAGCTGTGGAGACCTGTGGGCCTGGGCTGCAGGCTAGAGGTGAGCAACAAAATATTGCATGCACTAGCTACTCCATTTGATTCTGGGGATGAAGTGTTCAAATCTGTACTGACAGAAATAGTAGAAAAGACACGAGAGACTCCCATAATCTGGTAACTATTGGATACAGGTAGATACAGACACTTCTAAGGGTTCCGACTTGGTCACATTCATACAGTCTTTCAAATACTTTCAAATATTAGAGTTGCGCTTGATTTACCTTGCCTTTAACTTGCATGGTACTATGCATGTGACTGAGGAAGTGTGTGGGATTGTTGATGGGATCAAGTGTATCCGTCCGACTCCCTGAAAGAGCGTGTGAGCGGGAAGTGAGGCATCACAGTAACGCCTTGGGCAGCATGCATCTTTCATCTCCTTCTAGATGTTACACTGGGACTCAGAGGAGGATGTGAAGGGTAAATAACCTCTATCCAAACCTCTTCCCTATAGCCGTACCAGGCGTGGATGATTTACATTAAGGTTCAAACACAAAATGTCCATTCCGGTGGATTGCTTTGTGTTGACCTTCACATGCATCTATCTGACTTCAATTTACAAAATGGCGACAGTCAGTGAATTGAAGGCAGAAAGTTCCTCTTCCACTCCTTGCACCAGACCTCTATTAGCATCTTGAAGATGGTAGAAGGCCATTATCTGATCAGATGATGAGCACTTTTCAACCTTTGTCTTCACACTCCACATTAGGCCCCATTACCTGTAATGGTATATGTGTAGAAATTGACGCAGGTGGAGAGACAATTCAATACAGAGCTCTTACTCCTCCTCACTCAATGCTATCTGGTCTGTTTGGGTGGGAAAGTCAATAGACATTACACTATGTTCAGTTTCATCACTTACCCTTGTTCTCACCTCTGTGTGTGTTTCGAACTGAGAGAACCAGAGACAGAGAGTGCGCATGAAGTTGAACCCTATTCCCTACGTTGTGCATGAATTTGGATAAGATCACTACAGGAAATAGGGTGCAATTTGGAATGCAATGTAGTTAGTCACACCACCTAGCAATGAGTCATTCCAGATCCCACAGTGACAGTACTGTAGGTTAATCATCACTTAAAACACTTTCAGGTCTTGATCACCTGTGATGGGACTGTCGTGTTTACCTCCAAATGCAGCCAGAGTGCATTAGCCAAATTAGATTGGGCCAGCAATAAAAAGTGGCCAACGTGTACCAAAGCTTCCTGCCTCACACCATCCCAACCTCCACCACCACATCATTCTCCTTTCTTTCTTTCTTTCTTTCTTTTTTTCTTTCTTTCTTTCTTTCTTTCTTTCTTTCTTTCTTTCTTTCTTTCTTTCTTCTTTCTTTCTTTCTATAGCTGTCTCATGCCGGAAGCAAGACGGGGGTCAAGCGGACATGGGAGCATGTCTGAAGTTTGCCAGTTCCATGCCCTCTCTAACCCAGCCCTGCCAGCTCCCATGCCAGGACGACTGCCAGCTAACCACCTGGTCTAAGTTCTCTTCCTGTACACAGGACTGTGTGGGCGTCAAGACCCGCAAGAGGATGCTAGTGGGTGAGTGGACTGGAGTATGTCGTATAAGTACAGTAAACTAACTAACTTAGTCCTCTTTGTCTCTGGAGGGACATAATGTGACTGGAGTCTGTATTTGGTCACAGCTTGCAAGTACAGTAGAAGTAATCTCTAAATACTAATCTCTGTCCTTAATCTGGATCCAGGATACCGGCTTTTTAAAACGTTAATTTAAATTCTGGCCAGATCATTTGGCAGCCAATGCGGAATGACCTCATTCTGGGCTCTCACCAGTTCAAACGATGACCAGTCGGTATGTGCTGTTCTCCGGGAGCTGTGATTTAGACATAGGCCGACTGCATATCAGTTTTTATTGATTGCCTGTCCTCCCTTCCTCCCTTCACTCTTCCCAGGAAAAAGCAAAAAGCAAGACCAGTGTAAGAACACCCAGGTATACCCCCTCAGTGAGATCCAGTACTGCCCCTGTAACAAGTACAATGCCCAGCCCATGGGGAACTGGTCGGACTGCATCCTGCCTGAGGGTGGGCGCGTGGAGGGTCAGCCGG
The DNA here is from genome assembly GCF_034236695.1 of Oncorhynchus nerka. Taxonomy (NCBI): domain Eukaryota; kingdom Metazoa; phylum Chordata; class Actinopteri; order Salmoniformes; family Salmonidae; genus Oncorhynchus; species Oncorhynchus nerka. The sequence continues at coordinate 28,204,324 of NC_088402.1, forward strand.
GCATGAAGGTCCAGGGGGACATCAAGGAGTGTGGCCAGGGCTACCGCTACCAGGCCATGGTGTGTTACGACCAGGACAACAGGCTGGTGGAGACGTCACGGTGCAACAGCCACGGTGAGTCCTAAACTTCTCACCAACATCCTATGATTGTCCATGTCTATAAGCAGTAAGTCACCTCGCTATGTATGATGATGTTATGTTGGTTAGTCTACCTTTGTCATGGTGCAACAGCTACGGTGGGTCAACCTCTACCACCTCTCATTAACTCACTTAAAGTTGTATGCATTAAACATAGCCACTGTGATTCATACAAGGTGTCTGAATTTCCAATAAAAGGCATGCTCAGTGATATGACATCATCATACACAGTGGGCCACTTCCTGTTCCTGAAAACAACAATGATCAGTGTAGAGAAATACAAGACAATGCAATTGGAAACACTTTGGTTGTGGTCTTTGGAATTCTCATCAATTTGTTACAGCCTCTTATTGAATACATTTAGAGAACATTGTTTCGTTGTTCTCTCCGTCAAGAGAATAATTAGTCGATCATTTACATATGTGTTCTATTGATTCGGCTCCATTCGACCTAATTTGATGTCAGACTGTTAGTGCGGTTTCTCTTCATCTCACTGTCCTTTTCAGCATCCCTTGATTGTAAATTCAAAAGAGAACAAATCAATGTGGTAACGGAGAGGATGCAGGATGCGGTCGCTCCGCCCCCTAGCCCAAATCTGTCAGGGGAACATCAATCACATTTCAATCAATCTCATTTATTTATAAAGCCCTTTTTACACCAGCAGATGTCACAAAGTGCTTATACAGAAACCCAGCCTAAAGCCCCAAACAGCAAGCGATGCAGACGTAGAACATCAGATCTGCGTTCTTCCCAAAGTGTTAGTATTCAGGGATACACAGCAGCATCGCCATCCAACCGATGCAGAGAAGAACCCAGCCTAAAGCCCCAAACAGCAAGCGATGCAGACGTAGAACATCAGATCTGCGTTCTTCCCAAAGTGTTAGCATTCAGGGATACACAGCAGCATCGCCATCCAACCGATGCAGAGAAGAAATGTAGGAATCATAGTGCTGTCGTATCGTCCATGTTAACCCGAGGAAGACGCAGCGCTTTAGCAAAGGGTTTGTTCTCTGTGTAAACCCATGCCTGTGAGTCATAGCTTCACTTGCAGTATGGGGCCTGTGGTGTGGTTGATGGTGTAGAACTGTGACGTCATGAGACGTCACAAGCAATTGCTATTGCCGTACTCTGGCTATTGCTATTGTATGTGTAGCTCTCCAACACCACTGTGCCTTAGACGTCACACTAAGATTCCCAACTTAAGCAACCATAGGAGATCAGGGATGGTGCTATATCTATACACAAGTCACTGGTATTGTAGCTCTATTGCTCGAACACCACAACCAACCTACCTGATTGGCTCCCACACGTACTATGTATTAAATTATAACATTTTTTATAATAATTTATTGTATTATCATTACAAACAAAAAAGGAACATAAGTTATATTAAAAAACATTAAAATATATTAAAAGATATATGGTTACCTACAGTGCCTTGCAAAAGTATTCATCCCCCTTGGTTTTTTTCCTATTTTGTTAAATTACAACCTGTAATATAAATAGATTTTTATTTGGATTTCATGTAATGGACATACACAAAACAGTGCATATTGGTGAAATGAAAAAAAGAAAAAAAAGAAAAGTGTTGTGTGCATATGTATTCACCCTCTTTGCTATGAAGCCCCTAAATAAGATCTGGTGCAACCATTTACCTTCAGAAGTCACATGATTAGTTAAATAAAGTCCACCTGTGTGCAATCTAAGTGTCACATGATCTTTCACATGATCTCAGTAAATATACACCTGTTCTTAAAAGTCCCCAAGTCTGCAACACCACTAAGCAAGGGGCACCACCAAGCAAGCGGCACCACCAAGCAAGCGGCACCATGAAGATCAAGGAGCTCTCCAAACAGGTCAGGGACAAGGTTGTGGAGAAGTACAGATCAGGGTTGGGTTAAAAAAAGATCCAAAACTTTGAACATTCCACGGAGCACTATTAAATCCATTATTAAAACGTGGAAAGAATATGGTGCCACAACAAACCTGCCAAGAGACGGCCACCCACCAAAACTCAGGCAAGGAGGGCATTAATCATAGAGGCAACAAAGAGACCAAAGATAACGCTGAAGGAGCTGCAGAGCCCCACAGTTAGAGATTGGAGTATCTGTCCAAAGGACCACTTTAAGCCGTACAGTCCACAGAGCTGGGCTTTACGGAAGAGTGTCCAGAAAAAAAATAAGCAAACACGTTTGGTGTTCGCCCAAAGTCATGTGGAAGACTCCCCAAACATATGGAAGAAGGTACTCTGGTCAGATGAGACTAAAATGTATCTTTTTGGCCATCAAGGAAAGCACTACATCTGGATCAAACCCAACACCTCTCATCATTCCGAGAACAACATCCCCATCCCCTGAAAGTTATGCACGCTCATGTTTTTTTGTCTTTTTTCTTGTTTGTTTCACAATAAAACATATTTTGCATCTTCATAGTGGTAGGCATGTTGTGTAAATCAAATGATACACCCCCCCCAAAAAAAAAATATATATTTTAATTCCAGGTTGTAAGGCAACAAAATAGGAAAAATGCCAAAGGGGGTAAATACTTTCACAACATTAGCATCTTGCCAACTTTTTTCCACCTTTTTCTATATGTGACAGGTGTTGCCAACATCAAAGCCTAAACTTTTATTTACGCAATCTGACCTAGTCATGATCAGAAACATTTAACATGCAGTAATGTAGCCAATCAAGTGTAGGCCTGTTATTTTGCTCGATGACGAGACTCGCATGCTTTTAAAAGTATAGATTGCTGTTATTTACTATTGGAATCATGATTTTATTGATTTAACCCTTATTTTTTTATTTTTTTTTATTTAACCTTTATTTAACCAGGTAGGCTAGTTGAGAACAAGTTCTCATTTGCAACTGCGACCTGGCCAAGATAAAGCATAGCAGTGTGAACAGACAACACAGAGTTACACATGGAGTAAACAATTAACAAGTCAATAACACAGTAGAAAGAAAAAAAGGGGGGAGTCTATATACAATGTGTGCAAAAGGCATGAGGTAGGCGAATAATTACAATTTTGCAGATTAACACTGGAGTGATAAATGATCAGATGGTCATGTACAGGTAGAGATATTGGTGTGCAAAAGAGCAGAAAAGTAAATAAATAAAAACAGTATGGGGATGAGGTAGGTGAAAATGGGTGGGCTATTTACCAATAGACTATGTACAGCTGCAGCGATCGGTTAGCTGCTCAGATAGCTGATGTTTGAAGTTGGTGAGGGAGATAAAAGTCTCCAACTTCAGCGATTTTTGCAATTCGTTCCAGTCACAGGCAGCAGAGTACTGGAACGAAAGGCGGCCGAATGAGGTGTTGGCTTTAGGGATGATCAATGAGATACACCTGCTGGAGCGCGTGCTACGGATGGGTGTTGCCATCGTGACCAGTGAACTGAGATAAGGCGGAGCTTTACCTAGCATGGACTTGTAGATGACCTGGAGCCAGTGGGTCTGGCGACGAATATGTAGCGAGGGCCAGCCGACTAGAGCATACAAGTCGCAGTGGTGGGGGGTATAAGGTGCTTTAGTGACAAAGCGGATGGCACTGTGATAGACTGCATCCAGTTTGCTGAGTAGAGTGTTGGAAGCCATTTTGTAGATGACATCGCCGAAGTCGAGGATCGGTAGGATAGTCAGTTTTACTAGGGTAAGCTTGGCGGCGTGAGTGAAGGAGGCTTTGTTGCGGAATAGAAAGCCGACTCTTGATTTGATTTTCGATCGGAGATGTTTGATATGAGTCTGGAAGGATAGTTTGCAGTCTAGCCAGACACCTAGGTTCTTATAGATGTCCACATATTCCAGGTCGGAACCATCCAGGGTGGTGATGCTAGTCGGGCATGCGGGTGCAGGCAGCGATCGGTTGAAAAGCATGCATTTGGTTTTACTAGCGTTTAAGAGCAGTTGGAGGCCACGGAAGGAGTGTTGTATGGCATTGAAGCTCGTTTGGAGGTTAGATAGCACAGTGTCCAATGACGGGCCGAAAGTATATAGAATGGTGTCGTCTGTGTAGAGGTGGATCAGGGAATCACCCGCAGCAAGAGCAACATCATTGATATATACAGAGAAAAGAGTCGGCCCGAGAATTGAACCCTGTGGCACCCCCATAGAGACTGCCAGAGGACCGGACAGCATGCCCTCCGATTTGACACACTGAACTCTGTCTGCAAAGTAATTGGTGAACCAGGCAAGGCAGTCATCCGAAAAACCGAGGCTACTGAGTCTGCCGATAAGAATATGGTGATTGACAGAGTCGAAGGCCTTGGCAAGGTCGATGAAGACGGCTGCACAGTACTGTCTTTTATCGATGGCGGTTATGATATTGTTTAGTACCTTGAGTGTGGCTGAGGTGCACCCCTGACCGGCTCGGAAACCAGATTGCACAGCGGAGAAGGTACGGTGGCATTCGAGATGGTCAGTGACCTGTTTGTTGACTTGGCTTTCGAAGACCTTAGATAGACAGGGCAGGATGGATATAGGTCTGTAGCAGTTTGGGTCCAGGGTGTCTCCCCCTTTGAAGAGGGGGATGACTGCGGCAGCTTTCCAATCCTTGGGGATCTCGGACGATATGAAAGAGAGGTTGAACAGGCTGGTAATAGGGGTTGCGACAATGGCGGCGGATAGTTTCAGAAATAGAGGGTCCAGATTGTCAAGCCCAGCTGATTTGTACGGGTCCAGGTTTTGGAGCTCTTTCAGAACATCTGCTATCTGGATTTGGGTAAAGGAGAACCTGGAGAGGCTTGGGCGAGGAGCTGCGGGGGGGGCGGAGCTGTTGGCCGAGGTTGGAGAAGCCAGGCGGAAGGCATGGCCAGCCGTTGAGAAATGCTTATTGAAGTTTTCAATAATCATGGATTTATCGGTGGTGACCGTGTTACCTAGCCTCAGTGCAGTGGGCAGCTGGGAGGAGGTGCTCTTGTTCTCCATGGACTTCACAGTGTCCCAGAACTTTTTGGAGTTGGAGCTACAGGATGCAAACTTCTGCCTGAAGAAGCTGGCCTTAGCTTTCCTGACTGACTGCGTGTATTGGTTCGTGACTTCCCTGAACAGTTGCATATCACGGGGACTCTTCGATGCTATTGCAGTCCGCCACAGGATGTTTTTGTGCTGGTCGAGGGCAGTCAGGTCTGGAGTGAACCAAGGGCTGTATCTGTTCTTGGTTCTGCATTTTTTGAACGGAGCATGCTTATCTAAAATGGAGAGGAAGTTGCTTTTAAAGAATGACCAGGCATCCTCAACTGACGGGATGAGGTCAATGTCCTTCCAGGATACCCGGGCCAGGTCGATTAGGAAGGCCTGCTCACAGAAGTGTTTTAGGGAGCGTTTGACAGTGATGAGGGGTGGTCGTTTGACTGCGGCTCCGTAGCGAATACAGGCAATGAGGCAGTGATTGCTGAGATCCTGGTTGAAGACAGCGGAGGTGTATTTGGAGGGCCAGTTGGTCAGGATGACGTCTATGAGGGTGCCCTTGTTTACAGAGTTAGGGTTGTATCTGGTGGGTTCCTTGATGATTTGTGTGAGATTGAGGGCATCTAGCTTAGATTGTAGGACTGCCGGGGTGTTAAGCATATCCCAGTTTAGGTCACCTAAAAGAACAAACTGAAGCTAGATGGGGGGCGATCAATTCACAAATGGTGTCCAGGGCACAGCTGGGAGCTGAGGGGGGTCGGTAGCAGGCGGCAACAGTGAGAGACTTATTTCTGGAGAGAGTAATTTTCAAAATTAGTAGTTCGAACTGTTTGGGTATGGACCTGGAAAGTATGACATTACTTTGCAGGCTATCTCTGCAGTAGACTGCAACTCCTCCCCCTTTGGCAGTTCTATCTTGACGGAAGATGTTATAGTTGGGTATGGAAATCTCTGAATTTTTGGTGGCCTTCCTGAGCCAGGATTCAGACACAGCAAGGACATCAGGGTTAACAGAGTGTGCTAAAGCAGTGAGTAAAACAAACTTAGGGAGGAGGCTTCTGATGTTGACATGCATTTTACCGTGTAAGTTGACTGAAAGCACATTTTAATTTACAGGAACGACCTAGGGAATAGTTACAAGGGAGGGGAAGGTGAATGAATGAGCCAATTGGAAGCTGGGGATGATTAGGTGGCCATGATCACATGAGGGCCAGATTGGTAATTTAGCCAGGACACCGGGGTTAACACCCCTACCCTTATGATAAGTGCCATGGGAGTCAGGACACCTTTTTACCGTTCTATCCGAAAGACGGTACCCAATAACTGAGGAAAATAATGCCTCATACTGGCCCTCCAACAATGCTCCCAGCAGCATCTGGTCTCCCATCCAGGGACTAACCAGGACTGACCCTGCTTAGCTTCAGTAGCAAGCTAGCAGTGGGATGCAGAGTGGTATACTTTCAATGTAAGACCCTATGCCTGCTCTGTAACAAAGTGAAGTTATAGAGATCAAACGTGGATCAAAAAATCATGGGCTTCCCTTGGGCTCTGTTTCAAAATATCACTTTTTTAAATGACAGCGGTTCCACATGTTGCCATGGCGTAAAATGTGTGGGAAATTTTGGCGGGGTATTTATTCTGTTATATTTCATTATATTCTTAGCCTGCTATAAAAATATATGCGTGTTGACTGTAATCATGATAGCCTAAGCGTGTCTTGTCTGTTTAATGAACAAAATAACTATTGAGTTCAAACTCAAAATATGCCATTCTTTTATTTTATTAGTCGTATGTTTCTTAGGACCTGCCTACAAACTATTAATAGTGGATTTGTTTGTGATGTGTATATTTAATGGATTGCCGGCATGTGCACTGGAGATATAAAAGGCTTACCCCAGCAAGAACGTGGTAAAAAATGGGACTGTATGAATTGGGTTCTAAAAAACATTGCCTGTTTTCTTTTACAGACAACATACCATACAGTCTGTCTGTAAACGGTACTATAGTGACAATTTGATTCCCTGCTTTATGTGGGCTTGGCAGGATGGTTCCATGTTAAAACAGAAAACGAGGCTGGCTGGAAAGGTTGACAGTGAGTGATCAATGGGTGTGTTCTGGCGTGATGGCCAGGTATTAGTGTGAGTGAGATAGCAGGTTCTGAGAAGCAGTGACCAACAGGCAGACTCTTATTGCCAGTGGCATGACAGTAGTGGGGCGGCCACTAACAATATAGAGGGATTGTCTGTCTTACAGTAGCTTCTCTGCTACAGTATACTTGTTTCAAAATGGATCTATATAGAACTACAAATAAAACTAAGCAAAATATGCAGTGTATCTGTAGTAGTGTTACTGTATCATAAGTGTCTGTAACTTACACAGGTCAGTTCCTCAGGAATTGGATTGATTTGATTTGTCTTTTCATTTTGGTTAACTAGTTGTTTCCGAATTGTTGTTTTTGTGGGTCTTTTAGGAATAGTAACCAGGTGACTTCCTTAAAAATGTAGAGGAAAAAGCCCAAATACAACTGGATTAGGGGGTAATCAATTTGGGCAACAAAAAATATCCCTCTAATAACGCTGTTAGTCTTTGTTTTTTTTTAATGTCCTAGAGGGAAAATAGACAACACTGTGTTTGTTCTTCTGATCTTATCTTACTTCAGCAAGTTCACAAACATACATTTACTAGATGTAAAATAGTCTAAGAACAAAAGAATGCACTCTAAAATTCCTAATTCGCAGTATGTTAATGTATTTCCACTGCTGAGGATCCACGCAGGTTCCTGTGTTTTGAGTCAAAACTTGTGACCTTGCTCCAGTAGCAGTAGTAATAACACTCAAAACAGCTAAGACCTCTGACCTCCCTGCTCTTTCAGTGGACACATGAGGCTCAGTAATCCACCCTTTTGCCCAGATAAAAATAAATAACAAGCCGAGAGAGAAGCACTCCTGCCAAAACTCCCAAAATCATAACCTCTCTCTCTCTCCCGTCCTCCATCTCTCTCTCTCCCTCCATTTCTCTCTCTCTCTCTCTCTCTCTCTCTTTCTCTTGCTCTCTCTGCCTCAGTTTCTTTCTCTCTCACTTGCTCTCTCACTTGTTCTTTCTCTCTCCCTCTCTCTGACTCACTTGCCCAGAAAAACAACAGTCTTCTAAATCGCACAACAGGCTGCTGCCCTCTTGTTCCATTGCATTTGCCAAGCTACAGTAAACAGTGTAATAATGCTGTTAGTTGCACAGCGCTGCCATCTCAGTTCTTTATAATCCTCTCTGTGGCTTTTCATCCGTATCAATAGGAATGTTGGATTTAGCTTGCTGCATCAACAGCTGTGTAAACTGATACAGATACTGCCAGATGATGAAACTATACTGATGCCTAGTTGTCTCTGTGGTTTCAGGTTATATTGAGGAGGCTTGCATCATCCCCTGTCCGTCTGACTGCAAGCTCAGTGAGTGGTCAAACTGGTCACGATGCAGCAAGTCCTGCGGCAGTGGGGTCAAAGTGCGTTCCAAGTGGCTGAGGGAGAAGCCTTACAACGGTGGTCGACCGTGCCCCAAACTGGACCATGTCAACCAGGTGAGTGGGAGACATTCATCACTCTTGGCCCTGTCTAGAAACAACCACTAGCCCTTACCCCAAAGACATTTGTAGAGATCTGAGAGGATTGGCCAGATTATTTCCATATTGCTTAAATTGATTAACTCTACTCAGATCTCCACAACTTAGTGTCTAGTCTCTTGGGGGTAGAGGATAACGGATAAGGGTTGTTTCTGGGCAAGACTAGAACATGGTAGAGGGTAGAGGTCTCTGGCTTGTTTTAATGTTTAATTCAAATACTTGGATTACGATTTAATGCATTAGATTAAAGGAACCATAACAGTGTTCATTTTTTAATGAAGCCAGAGTGGACATCTTTCAGTGTTTCATTCATTAGCTGAGTTAGGGCTTGTACACATTTACATTTTAGTCATTTAGCTTACAGGAGCGTTGAAGGTTAAGTGCCTTGCTCAAGAGCACATCGGCAGATTTTTGCACGTTGTCAGTTTAGGACTTCGAACCAGATACCTTTCAGTTACTGGCCCAACACGCTAACTGCTAGGCTACCTGTAAGATTAAGGAAGGGGAAAGAACTGTGAACTCTATGCTCCTACAGAGAAACAAGGGAACATGGTGTACTGCATTCTAATAATCCTATATTTAAACACTCACTGTCTGTTTCCCCACTATTATTTTCTTCTTTTCCTTGGTGTATGAACTGACCCCATCCACAGGCTCAGGTGAGTGACTTGTCACTGCCTTTTATAGTGTTTTTGTACAGATCAATGTATTTCTTCTTGCTGTGGGATGGATAATAGTGTGGGAGTAAATGTAATGAATGAGTTTTGCGCGAGCACAAACCTGCTCTATACTATTTCATCATATACAAATGTGTTAAAATACGTGCATTTTTGCTATGGGATGGATGGTGGTGTGACCGTGGGTGGCTAACTGTGTAGTGGTCTCTCACAAGGTGTATGAGGTGGTGCCCTGTCTCAGTGACTGTGGTCAGTATGTGTGGGTGGCTGAACCCTGGAGTGTCTGGAAGGTCAGCAACGTGGACCTGAAGGAGAACTGTGGAGAAGGAGTGCAGACCAGAAAGGTCAGGTACGGACGATCAGCTCTTATAGGTACAACAGCCTATTTGACTTATTCATTTAAGCTCCTAGTGGACTGAAGGACCGCGACAGTCTTTCCAACTAACCCTGTTCTGTGACGTTTTCTTAGCTTCATACATTCAAGGTGATTCCTGCCTTCATCTCGCCTTCATCTCCTCTACAAAAACCAACGATAATTGTATCAGTATTGCTAACCTATCGTTCCCCCTCTGTCCAGGTGTATGCAGAACACTATCAATGGGCCGTCGGACCCTGTGGAGGATTACCTGTGTGACCCAGAGGAGATGCCTCTAGGGGCCAGAGACCGCCAGCTGCCCTGCCCTGAGGACTGTGTCCTGTCTGACTGGGGGGCCTGGAGCAGCTGCTCACTGGTATGGACAGATGCTGACAACCTTGTTGTTTTAGCACCTATTTTATCCCTTTGCAATATTTCCAATATTTTGTGTTTTCTGGGTTTGGTTGGGAGCAAAGAAAAGTCCATCTCAGTAGGTGGACCAGTGCAGGACTATTCTAATCTGTTATAGTCTGAGGCTGTGGTGCTGAATACACTCAAAACAAGGGTAGACTGCTTAAAGGGTTAACTATTACCTGAAATACCTGTTGTGCTACTCACCGTGGATCTCTGTCTCACACCTTAACATATAATAACTGGCTAATCATGCCAAGTCTCCACTTTCTATTTAACCTGTTTCGGCCATATTCCCATATTCAGAAATGTCATTCACAGCAGAGCTCTTGTCAGCAACTTTCACTTCGGGTTTGCACCAATTTACAGTTTTTTACATTCCCCAGGACCCATTTCTCAATACCTAGTTCAATTCTTCAAATCTCTTCACACAGTTCTCCTAACCAACTTTCAGCTTGGCACAGCATTTCACATCTAAAATGCACTAAAACTACCAAAACACTTCATACATGTCTCAAATCAACACATTTTTCTATAACACAAGCAAATGTTGTTACCCAACAAGCACACGTTGTCACTCATAAAAAAAAGATCTAAAAACACTAACAACAGGTAGCATTACACAATGTTTTCTTTTGTAAAATGTCTTTACAAAACAAGAATGACACCTCTCTACTGTTTAGAATCCACTGCAGTTTATGTTTCAGGAATTAATCAGACATGATGCAATATGCTTCAATATGTTTTATGGCATTTTATGGCATTGAGGTATTCCAAAATACAAGAATTTGTATATACACCATCTACCGACACAGATACAGTAGCAGTGCTAGTCAACTATGTCTTCTGCATTTGGTCGCAGGTTCTCATCCACACCATCATACGTCATCTTGGGCAATACACCTGGGAAATAATATTTTGGCATGCCTGGTCCATCCCTGGCAATCTTCTGCAGATATGTCCAGGCATCCAGCATTCATTGCGTCCAGGAGGGACATTTGATTATGTGGATGGTGGTCATAAACCTTCCACCTCCATAAGGAAAATAATTCCTCTATGGGGTTGAGGAATAGAGAGTAAGGTGGAAGGAAAAGTGACACCATCCTGAGATGGGCTGTAAACCACTCTGTGACTGCATGGGAGTGGTGAAATGCCACGTTGTCCCATACAATTACAAACGTTGGCCGATTTCGCCTCACTGCACCCCTTTCCTCACCTGACACAACCTTCCATAGAGGTCATCCAGGAATGAAATGAGACTCTCTGTGTTGTATGGCCCAATTAGCGGTTTGTGTAACAGCCATCCATCAGAGGATATTGCTGCACACATTGTGATGTTGTCACCCCTCTGGCCTGGGACATCCACCCCTCTGGCCTGGGACATCCACCCCTCTGGCCCGGGACATCCACCCCTCTGGCCCGGGACATCCACTGTGGCTCTTTTCCCAATCACATTCCTTCCTCACCGCCGTGTTTTGGCCAGCTTGAAACCAGCCTCATCCACAAAGATGAATATGTGGGGTGTTTGCCTGGCTTCAATCTCCATGACTCTCTAAAATAAATCCACAAGGCAACATAAGAGTTAGGCTATTACAGTTGTTTACATTTTGCCTAAAAACATGCCATGGTGTGCCTCTGCTCTGTTCGGTTTTGTTCAAAACCAGTTCTGTATTTTATACTCATCTTACCTGGACATATTTGTTCCTGAGTTGCTTGACTCGTTCAGAGTTCCTCTCAAAGGGGACAGTGTACAACTGCTTCATCCTGACTTGATGTTGTTTCAGGACTCTAGAAATAGTTGTTATGCTTACATTGTGAATATTTCCAAATGTAATGTTGTCTGCCAACGCTCTGTTCCGAATCTCTGTGAGTTTTATGCCATTGTTTCTGATGACCATATCAACGATGGCAGTTTCCTGCACAGCAGTGAAAATCCTACCTCTCCCAGCTGTGGGAGGTAGCCGTTGGGTCCTAAGCAGAAATACAAAAACAATTACACATAAGTGGGTTTGGAGGCTTTGCTCAATGTACTTCTGTAATGTGCAGTTCAGTCAGATGCAGAATGCACATCTTACCTGTTGTTTTGCCCAGAAAGATGTGCAGATTTGTCTGCACTCTCAGACCAGCCTCTCTCAGACCAGCCTCTCTCAGACCAGCCTCTCTCAGACCAGCCTCTCTCAGACCAGCCTCTCTTAGACCAGCCCCTCTCATTGATGGACCATGATTTATTACATGATCACTTATAGCAGCCCTAATCTCATCTGAGACTACAGCTCTGGATCTTCCTCTCAGTCTTCTTCCACCACGCATACGTACTCCCCCCCCTCCCAGCCACTCTTCTTCCACTGTCAACCACTTCTCTATCTCTGTCTGGGTCCATGTTAAAATTACAGTACGGAATTATTCCTAAAATATCCCCTTTTGTATAGATGGTAATGAAATTGAAAGACTAACACCTGGGTAGGTGTTCAGCTACAATGGGAATCAGCTGTGGTTGGTCTAATTGTTTTGATAGTATTTCATTGTTTAGATTTGGAGTATATTTTAATAAGGTATTGCTGTATAAATGTAGCTAATTGCTGTCTTATTCAATTTTGTGTTATGTTAGGTTTTGAACTTAAGTTCAAGACTATGTATGGTTGTGTCTGAGTGAGAAAAGAACTCATGAAATTTGAAAGATGTAGTCATTGAATGTATTTCGTGCCAAAGCAATGAAAAATGAACCACAGTTTAGCCCACATAGCCTGCTGTTGTGATCACTGTGTGAAGAGTTTTGAAAAAGTGACCTAAGTATTGAGGAATGTGTCCTAGCGATTGTAACAAAAACAAAAAAACTGTAAACGATGGCCATTTGGTAAGTGTGATTCCCCTGTTGGGCTCTCACCAGTTTAGAATGATGTCATTTGATAAGTGTGATTCTCCTGTTGAGTTCTCACCAGTTTAGAATGATGTCATTTGATAAGTGTGATTCTCCTGTTGAGTTCTCACCAGTTTAGAATGATGTCATTGGTAAGTGTGATTCTCCTGTTGGGCTCTCACCAGTTTAGAATGATGTCATTTGATAAGTGTGATTCTCCTGTTGGGCTCTCACTAGTTTAGAATGATGTCATTTGATAAGTGTGATTCTCCTGTTGGGCTCTCACTAGTTTAGAATGATGTCACTTGATAAGTGTGATTCTCCTGTTGGGCTCTCACTAGTTTAGAATGATGTCATTTGATAAGTGTGATTCTCCTGTTGGGCTCTCACTAGTTTAGAATGATGTCATTTGATAAGTGTGATTCTCCTGTTGGGCTCTCACTAGTTTAGAATGATGTCATTTGATAAGTGTGATTCTCCTGTTGGGCTCTCACTAGTTTAGAATGATGTCATTTGGTAAGTGTGATTCTCCTGTTGGGCTCTCACCAGTTTATAATGATGTCATTTGATAAGTGTGATTCTCCTGTTGTGCTCTGACCAGTTTAGAATGATGTCATTTGATAAGTGTGATTCTCCTGTTGAGTTCTCACCAGTTTAGAATGATGTCATTTGATAAGTGTGATTCTCCTGTTGGGCTCTCACCAGTTTATAATGATGTCATTGGTAAGTGTGATTCTCCTGTTGGGCTCTCACTAGTTTAGAATGATGTCATTTGATAAGTGTGATTCTCCTGTTGGGCTCTCACCAGTTTATAATGATGTCATTTGATAAGTGTGATTCTCCTGTTGGGCTCTGACGAGTTTAGAATGATGTCATTTGATAAGTGTGATTCTCCTGTTGGGCTCTCACCAGTTTAGAATGATGTCATTTGATAAGTGTGATTCTCCTGTTGGGCTCTCACCAGTTTATAATGATGTCATTGGTAAGTGTGATTCTCCTGTTGGGCTCTCACCAGTTTATAATGATGTCATTGATAAGTGTGATTCTCCTGTTGGGCTCTCACCAGTTTAGAATGATGTAATTTGATAAGTGTGATTCTCCTGTTGGGCTCTCACTAGTTTAGAATGATGTCATTTGATAAGTGTGATTCTCCTGTTGGGCTCTCACTAGTTTAGAATGATGTCATTTGATAAGTGTGATTCTCCTGTTGGGCTCTCACTAGTTTAGAATGATGTCATTTGATAAGTGTGATTCTCCTGTTGGGCTCTCACTAGTTTAGAATGATGTCATTTGATAAGTGTGATTCTCCTGTTGGGCTCTCACTAGTTTAGAATGATGTCTTTTGATAAGCGTGATTCTCCTGTTGGGCTCTCACCAGTTTAGAATGATGTCATTTGATAAGTGTGATTCTCCTGTTGGGCTCTCACTAGTTTAGAATGATGTCATTTGATAAATGTGATTCTCCTGTTGGGCTCTCACCAGTTTATAATGATGTCATTTGGAAAGTGTGATTCTCCTGTTGGGCTCTCACTAGTTTAGAATGATGTCATTTGATAAATGTGATTCTCCTGTTGGGCTCTCACCAGTTTATAATGATGTCATTTGGTAAGTGTGATTCTCCTGTTGGGCTCTCACCAGTTTAGAATGATGTCATTTGATAAGTGTGATTCTCCTGTTGGGCTCTCACTAGTTTAGAATGATGTCATTTGATAAGTGTGATTCTCCTGTTGGGCTCTCACTAGTTTAGAATGATGTCATTTGATAAGTGTGATTCTCCTGTTGGGCTCTCACCAGTTTAGAATGATGTCATTTGATAAGTGTGATTCTCCTGTTGGGCTCTCACTAGTTTAGAATGATGTCATTTGATAAGTGTGATTCTCCTGTTGGGCTCTCACCAGTTTATAATGATGTCATTTGGAAAGTGTGATTCTCCAGCAAGGCTCTTACTCATTTAGGTGATGTCCATTTGGTATGTGTTATGTTCTTACTGGGTTCTCACCAATTTAGTGTGGTGCTCCGGCAAGGCTTGCACCAATTTAAGTGCTGGCTATTCAGTATGTATTATTCTCTGGTGGGAGAATAGCTAGGATTTTTCCTTTGAAATGAATGGAGGGAAAGAGAGAGGGTGGAAGACTTTCAGCAGGGAAGATGATCTCATGCAGCTCTTAATAGCATGCTGTGACCAAGGTATTATTGGAATATCTCTGGTGGAAGGGGGGGACCTGTGTGTGTGTATATCTGTGTGTGTGCGCACCTGTGCGTGTGTGGGAGCGTGTGTGTATGGGAGAGTGCTGTGGAAATGTGTGTCTGTGAAACGTGCATGAAAGTGTGAGCGTGTGTGTGTGTGTGTGTGTGTGTGTGTGTGTGTGTGTGTGTGTGTGTGTGTGTGTGTGTGTGTGCCCGTGGTGAACCTCTAGTGGGAAGAGGGCCCTGCCATTGCCCTTCCCAGGTTAATTATATGGAATATGTGGCTGTATAAGCAGGGGAAGACAGCACTCCAAATAGAAATGGTCTGAAAACACCTGAATAGACCAATTTATCTTGTAGGGGTTGGTTGGGGAAAATAGACAGACGTGGAAATAGACAGAGGGTAATGTAGGGGAAAATATATATTCATGGAAAACCTTTTTCAATTTGCTGGTCGGAAAGTGGTAAATTCACTTTTACAGTGTTTCATATTTGGTTTGCATCAAACGTCAAACTAAAAGCGGATTTCCTGACTTGCTTTAGGTCTAGGCCAGGCTATTGTAAAATCATCTTGTGACTACGACTGATGTAAAAATGGCTTCTTAAATGAATCTGTTTGATTAATTGATTGACTTCTTCTCTGATTTAAGCCATGCAACAAAATCAGCACTCGGGATAGGACAGCATACCCCGTTCGTCAACCTGGAGAGGGAAAGCTGTGCCCCAACACCACAGAGACCGAGCCCTGCAGCCTCAACAGCAACTGCTATCACTACTCCTATAACATCACCGGTAAGGCAAATGTCAGCCTGGATTACTGCATGCGATGGATGGTACCAGAGCCAAATATCAACATGGAAATATATGGCTCTGGATGGTAAATACAGTATGTGATCTTACATCAAGTGGATTTAGACCGCCTGGCATTTGATATGAATTAAGTGCACTCCAGAGGAAAAGGGGTTGGGAGGTAGGCAGTCTCCTTTTTCACCTCACGTTTCTTATGCTATTTTGTTTTTTACGCAGATTGGAGCACCTGTCAGCTGAGTGAGAGAGCTGTGTGTGGTAGTGGCATGAAGACACGCATGCTGGACTGTGTACGAAGCGACGGCAAGTCTGTCGACCTCAAGTTCTGTGAAGAGGTCTGTGTTCTTCTCTTTCCATTCCAAAGCTCATTGGTGATTAATGAGAGCGATTCTTCTGTCGTCAGAGTCCAGACAGGTTGCTGTTGGTGTGTTGCCTGGGCGACTTGGAAACAGCGAAGAAGAAGAATCTCTCATTCTCCACAAATGGCCAAATAAAGTACTTTTCTTTTTGTTTCCTTGTCTCTTTCAGCTGGGGCTGGACAGGAAGTGGCAGATGAATGCTTCCTGTGTTGTGGAGTGTCCCATCAACTGCCAGCTATCTGATTGGTCACCCTGGTCCGAGTGCACACAAACCTGTGGACTAGCAGGTACGTCACCATCTCCTTAACCCACTCTTTGTGACAAAAATATGATTCCGTGTTAAAATGCTGGGAATGCGTTCAAGGCTAATCACATCAAATTCTGAAGGTATAGCCATAAATCAAAGAAATAACAGAGAACTGATTAAGTGGTCCATTCACCTGTCTATTTCACCTATCAATGTTATATCGGTCCATGGATAGTGGGTAGTCTGTGACTAGAAGTCATTTGACTAATTATCCATCCATCCACATAAACTGGGTGGTTCGAACCCTGAATGCTGATTGGCTGAACGCCATGGTATATCAGACCATATATCAAGGGTACGACTGCACTAATTACATTGGTGACCAGTTTATAATAGCAATAAGACACCTCAGAGTTTTGAAGTTGGAAGTTTACATACACTTAGGTTGGAGACATTAAAACTCATTTTTAAAACTAGTTTTGGCAAGTCAGTTAGGACATCTACTTTGTACATGACACAAGTCATTTTTACAACAATTGTTTACAGACAGATAATTCACTGTATCACAATTCCAGTGGGTCAGAAGTTTACATACACTAAGTTGACTGTGCTTTTAAAACATCTTGGAAAATTCCAGAAAATGATGTCATGGCTTTAGAAGCTTCTGATAGGCTAATTGACATAATTTGAGTCAATTGGAGGTGTACCTGTGGATGTATTTCAAGACCTACCTTTAAACTCAGCACCTCTTTGCTTGACCTTATGTGAAAATTAAAAGAAATCAGTCAAGACCTCAGAAAAAAATTGTAGACCTCCACAAGTCTGGTTCATCCTTGGGAGCAAATTCCAAACGCATGAAGGTACCACATGCATCTGTACAAACAATAGTACACAAGTATAAACACCATGGGACCATGCAGCTGTCATACCACTCAAGAAGGAGACACGTTCTGTCTCCTAGGGATAAACGTACTTTGGTGCGAAAAGTGCAAATCACGGTCTGCACATGGGGACAAAGATCGTACTTTTGGAGAAATGCCCTCTGGTCTGATGAAACAAAAATAGAACTGTTTGGCCATAATGACCATTGTTATGTTTGGAGGAAAAAGGGGGAGGCTTGCAAGCAGAAGAACACCATCCCAACCCTGAAGCACGGGGGTGGCAGCATCATGTTGTGTGGGTGCTTTGCTGCAGGAGGGACTGATGCACTTCACAAAATAGATGGCATCATGAGGAAGGATAATTATGTGGATATATTGAAGTAACATCTCAGTCAGGAAGTTAAAGCTTGGTCGCAAATGGGTCTTCCAAATGGACAATGACCCCAAACATGCTTCCAAAGTTGTGGCAAAATGGCTTAAGGACAACAAAGTCAAGGTATTGGAGTGGCCATCACAAAGCCCTGACCCTCAATCCCATAGAAAATGTGTGGGCAGAACTGAAAAAGCGTGTGCGAGCAAGGAGGCCTACTAACCTGACTCAGTTACGCCAACTCTGCCAGGAGGAATGGGGCAAAATTCATCCAACTTATTGTGGGAAGATTGTGGATGGCTACCCGAAACGTTTGACCCAAGTTAAACAATTTAAAGGCAATGCTACCAAATACTAATTGAGTGTCTGTAAACTTCTGACCCACTGGGAATGTGATGAAAAAGAAATAAAAGCTGAAATAAATCATTCTCTCTACTATTATTCTGACATTTCACATTCTTAAAATAAAGTGGTGATCCTAAACTGACCTAAAACAGAGAGGATTAAATGTCAGGAATTTTGAAAATCTGAGTTTAAATGTATTTGGTTAAGGTTTATGTAAACTTCCGACTTCAACTGTATTTGGCCAATATACCACGGCTAAGGGCTGTATCCAGAACTCTGAGTTGCATCAAGCGTAATAAGCCATGGTATATTGGCCATATACCACACCTCCTCTGGCCTTATTGCTTAATTATAGCACTGTATATCGTAGTATAGGGTGTGGATTTGCAGGAATGGTGGGTAGTCTGTGAGTCATTCCTTATTACTCATAGCGCTGCAGGTTCACAATGCTACTGATCAACAGCACACACAGCTTTGAAACAGCCTCTCCTCTGAGGTAATGGCTGAAACGAGAAGCATTTTATGATGTGAGAGAGAAACAATTGTGAGCCTTAAACCAACTGAGAGTAATGGGGGGGATGATGATGTCCTCATGTGTAATCCTACAGGATCAGAGGATTGATTGACGGTCCATTAAGCCTGTGTGTTCTGGGCCTGAGGGACCACTCTGCCACTCCAGGAGTCCTTCAGAGCACTGGCCAGTGTCATAGTTGGCCAGGGAGCAAATACAGGCTGAGATATGAAACCAATACAGGCTCTAGCTATTGTGGTTGCCATTAATCTGTCCCCAGGCAACGTGAGGATTTGTCACAGGATTAGAGTAGCAGCAGATAAACCACAGGAAGAGGAGAGGAAGAGAACAGCTTCTCACACTCACTACTTTTCTTCCTGGAGTTGATTGTTCATCTAATTGTCGGATGGCAGGACACAATTACGTTGAGTAGCTAATATCTGTTCCTGAGCCAGGTAATTTCGTTTTTTTCTAAATGAAATGGAGACACCTAGAAGCACCAATGTATCGTATCAATCAGTGCGATGTAAACACAAACACAGGCACTCGGCGCGCGCACACGCAGACACACACACCTGACCTGGGTTAAAATACAATTTTGGTCATTTCAATTACTTTCAAAGACATTTAGATATGTTATATTATTCAATGGAAGGTATTTGTAAATATACTTGGAAATAATTTGACAATACTTTCAAATAATTCCAATAGAGGTAGTTG
Source organism: Oncorhynchus nerka (assembly GCF_034236695.1). Taxonomy (NCBI): domain Eukaryota; kingdom Metazoa; phylum Chordata; class Actinopteri; order Salmoniformes; family Salmonidae; genus Oncorhynchus; species Oncorhynchus nerka. The sequence goes on from NC_088402.1 coordinate 28,223,713, forward strand.
ATTGCGGCCAAGTATTTTGAAAATACTCAAAGAAAAATAAGTATTTCATAATAAATACTCCAATGTATTTGAACCCAGGTCTTTCACTCGCACACACGCACACACACACACACACACACACACACACACACACACACACACACACACACACACACACACACACACACACACACACACACACACACACACACACTAGTTTCCTGGGAAATATCAGACCTGTGTGCAGAGATAATGTGTCTTCCTTGGCAAAACCATGATAGCGACAGCTGGCACTAGCTTCCCCCTTGACCAGCGGCCCACCCAGTCACACACTGCTCCTCATCCCAAAACTCACCGCTACTATAGACAACCTGTTGAGTGAGTAGGTGAGTAGAGAGACAGGACCGGAGAGCATAGAATCAGAATCCCATTGGAGAATAATAGTTACCTTTGGTGTAGGCAATAGTGAACCTCCCCTTGAGTGAACCACCTTCAAAAAAAGCAGAGGAGAGAATCTCAGGAAAACCCTGACTGCTGATTAAAAATAGCTTTGAAGGAAGGAGAGAACCTCTATGGGGACAGCACTTCCCCTCACTGTGGGGACAGCACATCCCCTCTCTATGGGGACAGCACATCCCCTCTCTATGGGGACAGCACATCCTCTCTCTATGGGGACAGCACATCCCCTCTCTATGGGGACACGCATCGTGGCATGCATCACGGTGTGTTCACTAGAAGATGAATTGGCAGCTGTGTGAGACTAGAGACTAGCTGCAGGCTACACCAAGCCTGGGGGACTCCATTCTAATTGTGTTCAACATTAAGGAGAAGTATATGCCTCCCAGGTCCTGTGCGTGTGCAGTCAGCTTTAGAGAAAATAACACTGACACATGGAGATATCAATTACTTCTACAGCGAACAAATGAGAAGGAAAGTGGCAAATGTATATTAAGGAGAGGGAACTTTATTTGATGTAGCATCAACTGAATTTGACTGGTCAACCCTCTGACCCTGGTTCCTCTCTAGTAGAGCTAGGAGTATAGTAGAGGTCTGGTCAGCCCTCTGAGCCTGGTTCCTCTCTAGTAGAGGTAGGAGTATAGTAGAGGACTGGTCAACCCTCTGAACCTGGTTCCTCTCTAGTAGAGGTAGGAGTATAGTAGAGGACTGGTCAACCCTCTGACCCTGGTTCCTCTCTAGTAGAGCTAGGAGTATAGTAGAGGTCTGGTCAGCCCTCTGAGCCTGGTTCCTCTCTAGTAGAGGTAGGAGTATAGTAGAGGACTGGTCAACCCTCTGAGCCTGGTTCCTCTCTAGTGGAGGTAGGAGTATAGTAGAGGACTGGTCAACCGTCTGAGCCTGGTTCCTCTCTAGTGGAGGTAGGAGTATAGTAGAGGACTGGTCAACCCTCTGAGCCTGGTTCCTCTCTAGTGGAGGTAGGAGTATAGTAGAGGACTGGTCAACCCTCTGAGCCTGGTTCCTCTCTAGTGGAGCTAGGAGTATAGTAGAGAACTGGTCAACCCTCTGAGCCTGGTTCCTCTCTAGTGGAGGTAGGAGTATAGTAGAGGACTGGTCAACCCTCTGAGCCTGGTTCCTCTCTAGTGGAGGTAGGAGTATAGTAGAGGACTGGTCAACCCTCTGAGCCTGGTTCCTCTCTAGTGGAGGTAGGAGTATAGTAGAGGACTGGTCAACCCTCTGAGCCTGGTTCCTCTCTAGTGGAGGTAGGAGTATAGTAGAGGACTGGTCAACCCTCTGAGCCTGGTTCCTCTCTAGTGGAGGTAGGAGTATAGTAGAGGACTGGTCAACCCTCTGAGCCTGGTTCCTCTCTAGTGGAGGTAGGAGTATAGTGGAGGACTGGTCAGCCCTCTGAACCTGGTTCCTCTCTAGTAGAGGTAGGAGTATAGTGGAGGACTGGTCAGCCCTCTGAACCTGGTTCCTCTCTAGTGGAGGTAGGAGTATAGTAGAGGACTGGTCAACCCTCTGAGCCTGGTTCCTCTCTAGTGGAGGTAGGAGTATAGTAGAGGACTGGTCAACCCTCTGGCCTGGTTCCTCTCTAGTGGACTGGTCAACCCTCTGAGCCTGGTTCCTCTCTAGTGGAGGTAGGAGTATAGTAGAGGACTGGTCAACCCTCTGAGCCTGGTTCCTCTCTAGTGGAGGTAGGAGTATAGTAGAGGACTGGTCAACCCTCTGAGCCTGGTTCCTCTCTAGTGGAGGTAGGAGTATAGTGGAGGACTGGTCAGCCCTCTGAACCTGGTTCCTCTCTAGTAGAGGTAGGAGTATAGTGGATGACTGGTCAGCCCTCTGAACCTGGTTCCTCTCTAGTGGAGGTAGGAGTATAGTGGAGGACTGGTCAACCCTCTGAGCCTGGTTCCTCTCTAGTGGAGGTAGGAGTATAATGGAGGACTGGTCAACCCTCTGAGCCTGGTTCCTCTCTAGTGGAGGTAGGAGTATAGTAGAGGACTGGTCAACCCTCTGAGCCTGGTTCCTCTCTAGTGGAGGTACTGGTCAACCCTCTGAGCCTGGTTCCTCTCTAGTGGAGGTAGGAGTATAGTGGAGGACTGGTCAACCCTCTGAGCCTGGTTCCTCTCTAGTGGAGGAGTTCTGGTCAACCCTCTGAGCCTGGTTCCTCTCTAGTGGAGGTAGGAGTATAGTAGAGGACTGGTCAACCCTCTGAGCCTGGTTCCTCTCTAGTGGAGGTAGGAGTATAGTGGAGGACTGGTCAGCCCTCTGAACCTGGTTCCTCTCTAGTAGAGGTAGGAGTATAGTGGAGGACTGGTCAGCCCTCTGAACCTGGTTCCTCTCTAGTGGAGGTAGGAGTATAGTAGAGGACTGGTCAACCCTCTGAGCCTGGTTCCTCTCTAGTGGAGGTAGGAGTATAGTAGAGGACTGGTCAACCCTCTGAGCCTGGTTCCTCTCTAGTGGAGGTAGGAGTATAGTAGAGGACTGGTCAACCCTCTGAGCCTGGTTCCTCTCTAGTGGAGGTAGGAGTATAGTAGAGGACTGGTCAACCCTCTGAGCCTGGTTCCTCTCTAGTGGAGGTAGGAGTATAGTAGAGGACTGGTCAACCCTCTGAGCCTGGTTCCTCTCTAGTGGAGGTAGGAGTATAGTGGAGGACTGGTCAGCCCTCTGAACCTGGTTCCTCTCTAGTAGAGGTAGGAGTATAGTGGATGACTGGTCAGCCCTCTGAACCTGGTTCCTCTCTAGTGGCGGTAGGAGTATAGTGGAGGACTGGTCAACCCTCTGAGCCTGGTTCCTCTCTAGTGGAGGTAGGAGTATAGTAGAGGACTGGTCAACCCTCTGAGCCTGGTTCCTCTCTAGTGGAGGTAGGAGTATAGTAGAGGACTGGTCAACCCTCTGAGCCTGGTTCCTCTCTAGTGGAGGTAGGAGTATAGTGGGGGACTGGTCAGCCCTCTGAACCTGGTTCCTCTCTAGTAGAGGTAGGAGTATAGTGGAGGACTGGTCAGCCCTCTGAACCTGGTTCCTCTCTAGTAGAGGTAGGAGTATAGTGGATGACTGGTCAGCCCTCTGAACCTGGTTCCTCTCTAGTGGAGGTAGGAGTATAGTGGAGGACTGGTCAGCCTCTGGCCTGGTTCCTCTCTAGTGGAGGTAGGAGTATAATGGAGGACTGGTCAACCCTCTGAGCCTGGTTCCTCTCTAGTGGAGGTAGGAGTATAGTAGAGGACTGGTCAACCCTCTGAGCCTGGTTCCTCTCTAGTGGAGGTAGGAGTATAGTAGAGGACTGGTCAACCCTCTGAGCCTGGTTCCTCTCTAGTGGAGGTAGGAGTATAGTGGGGGACTGGTCAGCCCTCTGAACCTGGTTCCTCTCTAGTAGAGGTAGGAGTATAGTGGAGGACTGGTCAGCCCTCTGAGCCTGGTTCCTCTCTAGTGGAGGTAGGAGTATAGTAGAGGACTGGTCAACCCTCTGAGCCTGGTTCCTCTCTAGTGGAGCTAGGAGTATAGTAGAGGTCTGGTCAGCCCTCTGAGCCTGGTTCCTCTCTAGTAGAGGTAGGAGTATAGTAGAGGTCTGGTCAGCCGTCTGACCCTGGTTCCTCTCTAGTGGAGGTAGGAGTATAGTAGAGGTCTGGTCAGCACTCTGAGCCTGGTTCCTCTCTAGTAGAGGTGGGAGTATTGTAGAGGTCTGGTCAGCCGTCTGACCCTGGTTCCTTTCTAGTGGAGGTAGGAGTATAGTAGAGGTCTAGTCAGCCCTCTGAGCCTGGTTCCTCTCTAGTGGAGGTAGGAGTATGGTAGAGGTCTGGTCAGCCCTCTGAGCCTGGTTCCTCTCTAGTGGAGCTAGGAGTATAGTAGAGGACTGGTCAACCCTCTGAGCCTGGTTCCTCTCTAGTGGAGGTAGGAGTATAGTAGAGGACTGGTCAACCCTCTGAGCCTGGTTCCTCTCTAGTGGAGGTAGGAGTATAGTGGAGGACTGGTCAGCCCTCTGAACCTGGTTCCTCTCTAGTGGAGGTAGGAGTATAGTGGAGGACTGGTCAACCCTCTGAGCCTGGTTCCTCTCTAGTGGAGGTAGGAGTATAGTAGAGGAATGGTCAACCCTCTGAGCCTGGTTCCTCTCTAGTGGAGGTAGGAGTATAGTAGAGGACTGGTCAACCCTCTGAGCCTGGTTCCTCTCTAGTGGAGGTAGGAGTATAGTGGAGGACTGGTCAGCCCTCTGAACCTGGTTCCTCTCTAGTAGAGGTAGTAGTATAGTGGAGGACTGGTCAGCCCTCTGAACCTGGTTCCTCTCTAGTGGAGGTAGGAGTATAGTGGAGGACTGGTCAACCCTCTGAGCCTGGTTCCTCTCTAGTGGAGGTAGGAGTATAGTAGAGGACTGGAGCCTGGTTCCTCTCTAGTGGAGGTAGGAGTATAGTAGAGGTCTGGTCAGCCGTCTGACCCTGGTTCCTCTCTAGTGGAGGTAGGAGTATAGTAGAGGACTGGTCAACCCTCTGAGCCTGGTTCCTCTCTAGTGGAGGTAGGAGTATAGTAGAGGACTGGTCAACCCTCTGAGCCTGGTTCCTCTCTAGTGGAGGTAGGAGTATAGTGGAGGACTGGTCAACCCTCTGAGCCTGGTTCCTCTCTAGTGGAGGTAGGAGTATAGTAGAGGACTGGTCAACCCTCTGAGCCTGGTTCCTCTCTAGTGGAGGTGGAGCTGGTCAGCCCTCTGAACCTGGTTCCTCTCTAGTGGAGCTAGGAGTATAGTAGAGGTCTGGTCAGCCCTCTGAGCCTGGTTCCTCTCTAGTAGAGGTAGGAGTATAGTAGAGGTCTGGTCAGCCGTCTGACCCTGGTTCCTCTCTAGTGGAGGTAGGAGTATAGTAGAGGTCTGGTCAGCACTCTGAGCCTGGTTCCTCTCTAGTAGAGGTAGGAGTATTGTAGAGGTCTGGTCAGCCGT